>NC_082383.1:8063240-8066393 GCF_031168955.1 Gadus macrocephalus | reverse complement strand
TGACACAAACATATCCACTAAATCCAGATATTGTTTGAAAGAATTCTTTAATCATTATTTGTATTAATAGTAATGCACTTTAATTAGAAAATATTACAAAGTTGGTATTAGTAGCTTATTATAAAAAAAAAATCCAATGAGAGTTTACAACACTTTCTATGTTAAACCACACACTTTGAGCCCAATTTTGATTTGCTCATACAGTGTTTACTGAAAATACTAACAAAATTTCATCAGGAGTAAAAAATATATGCTCTTTATCTATTTGGCTTGTGAACTCAAACCTGTTTTTTATCAAACATACTAGATGCACATGCTATTGTTTTGTTTTCTGTAAACTATTTATGCATGACTAAAGGTCAAAAGGTCTGGTGTGATGAATGGATTTCTTACAATAGCACAATATTAATGCTTTTTCCTAAACAAGAGCCGTGCAACGTTGCCTCACTAGATCATTGAGGCACATGAGGACAGACACAAGAGCAATAACCGTCTTTGCTGTTGACTCAAACTGCTCATCAGCCTATAATATACTCTCACCTGGCACACAGCCCCACCTCAAGTGTCAGAGGAGCCTCACACATACACACATACACGCACACACCCACACACGCACACACACATACACACACACACACACACGTAACACACACACTTACACACACAAACACACATACACATGCACGCAAATACACAAACAAACAAAACACACACACACACACACACACAAACACACACACACACACACACACACACACACACACACACACACACACACACACACACACACACACACACACACACACACACACACACACACACACACACACACACACACACACACACACACACACACACACACATATATACACCCCTATGATCTAAGACCCACCCAGGCACAAAAGACACACGGGAGAAAAAACTGAAAATAACCAAGGTAACTTAAAATAGAATGGCCACTCGCTGGCCATTGTGCCCTTTTAAACTGGCAGGTAATGATGTGGTCTTACAGGGCTGGGTAAGGTGGGGTTCACAATCCCTTTAAATAACGCCATCCACCTCAGAGAGAGCAGGAACAAAAGGAGGGTCCGTGTGGGGGACTGTGTTAAAAGGGGAAAGAGATAAAGAGAGAGAGAGAGAGAGAGAGAGAGAGAGAGAGAGAGAGAGAGAGAGAGAGAGAGAGAGAGAGAGAGAGAGAGAGAGAGAGAGAGAGAGAGAGAGAGTCAAAAACGAAATGGAACAACAAAAAATCCATATCTGTTCCCGAGAGAATCCATCTAGCCCGTGGCTCTGAAATTCATCGGCGGTCAAACTGAAAGTGCCACGCCCTCCATGGGCTGGCCGCGCCTTTGAGATGGTACCCTTTACTCAAGGGGGCAGGGGCACTGCAGACAGGGTGACGGAGTGGATTGAGGGGTGGGTTGTGTGTGGGGGTGGGGTCCGTGGACCCAGAGGTGCATGTGAGGGGTAAAGGGTGGCGGCGAGTGCAGTGGTAGTGTGGCAACAAGGCCAGAAAGCAATAAAGGTGATAAACGAGCCCAGCCACTCAGCAACAAGTACATCCAATAGTATCCTACAACCCGGTTCCTCCACCACCACCGCCACCAACACCACCACCACCACCGCCACCACGACCACCACCCTTTCCATCCTTTCCAACCTCATCCCCACCCGACCGGTTCACCCTCCCCCCCTATCTCTCCCGCTCTGATGTTGTGTGCACGTGCTACAGCTGGTGTTTGCCCCCACCCCCCCGGACGGCAAACACCAGCTGAACCTTGCAGGTTCTTTTTTTTTTTTTTTATTGAGCACCTGGTGTGTTTACAGAGCAACGCTTCCCACCGGACTGCAGATCAATGGGATTATATTTGTTATAAAGCCAGGGAGGGAGGGGAGGGATACAGGGAGGTAAGGTGGAGGGGAGGGAGGGAGGGGAGGAGGGGAGGAGGAGGGGAGGAGGGCGGGTGGAAGTGGGGGGAGAGAGACAAAGCGATGGAGAGAATTTGTGGGTGTGAGAGAGTGAGAGAAAGAGAGAGAGGGAGGGAGGTAGAGTGTGAGAGAGAGTGTGAGAGAGAGGGAGAGGGAGAGGGAGAGAGAGAGAGAGAGCGAGAGCGAGAGAGAGAGAGAGAGAGAGAGAGAGAGAGAGAGAGAGAGTAAGAGAGAGAGAGAGAGAGAGAGAGAGAGAGAGAGAGAGAGGAGAGGATTTGGCCATCAGACGGCAGGCTGCAGCAGGAGGTGGTGGGGAGAGGGGGAGAGGGGGAGGGGAGGGGGGAGAGGGGGGGGGATGAAAAAAAGTCAATTCCTGGAGAGAGTGGCGGACCTGAGGGGCGGGGCCGTATCGATCCCTTCCACTGTCCGTCTTCTCTTCACCAGATCAGTGGTAAACACAGGCCCGGTGTTTATCATTTTGTCAATTGAAAAGAGGGATGAGAATGTGACGTCCGGGATATGGAAATAGCCGGTAAACTTTGTGATGCAGCATGTTTTACCCCGAAACACTCATGCACCCGCCCCGTCCCCCCCGTCAGCCATCCCACTCCCCCTCCCTCTAGATGTCTTTCAGAGACGACCCCAAAGTGATGAGGCGGGTAAAAGACAAAAGTGTTTACTCTCATTGCAACGTCTTTGACATTATGTGTGTGTGGGAGAGAGAGAGAGAGAGAGAGAGAGAGAGAGAGAGAGAGAGAGAGAGAGAGAGAGAGAGAGAGAGAGAGAGAGAGAGAGAGAGAGAGAGAGAGAGAGAGAGAGAGAGAGAGAGAGAGAGAGAGAGAGAGAGAGAGAGAGAGAGAGAGAGAGAGAGATAGAGGAGGAGGAGAGTCTATGTATTTCATAGTGTGGGAAGTCTATATTTATGAAAGATGAGAATAAAACAACAATCGGAACAAATCGGCGGTCAAAAAGCCAAAATGCCTAAACCATCTGCAACAATGAAATATACTAATTAACTGAGTTGTTGAACATTTTAGAACAAACATTCCTAAGCGAGGGAGCTCCCTTGTGTGTTTTTTGTCGTGAATGCATTTGCATATTTCTAATTATTCTAATGCTGAAACACTTAAGTAGTCAAAACAAATAATAGAAAAGTATTCAGAGACAACTTACACAGTGACATGGTGTGAAAAGCTATTCCTTCGAGAATAAAAAGTGTGAGAG
>NC_082383.1:8050740-8058240 GCF_031168955.1 Gadus macrocephalus | reverse complement strand
GAGTTAGTCAGGATGAGATTGAGCAGGATTTGGTAGAGTAAGGTTAGGGTATGGTGCATTAAGGTTAGAGTAGAGGAAGGTAGAGGAAGGGTATAGGATGGAGTAGTGTTAGGGAAGAGTATGTTATGGTAGAGTAGAGTGTAGTGTTTGTTGGCGTAGGGCTAGTCGGTCAGGGCTGAGTCAGGTTGAGTGTTGAAAAAGAATTAGTCTGAGCCTGTGGACCAGCATTTAGTGGAAAAGTGTGATCTTTGGAATTAGTTATGAGTCACATGAGCTCTGCCCCAAAGAGGAAGAGAAACAGATGATACAGGAACAGGGTGGAGGGTCATTATAGATGGGGAACTGAAGAAAACATTCTGCTGGCTTCACCAGCATGAACACAGATCTTCAGTGGACACTGGTATGGGGGATGAGCTAGGGACATGGGAGCCACACCTTTCAGTTATTTGGAAGTGACATCAGTATTAACTAATTCTACTACTACTAGTTCTATGATTTCTTCCAAAGTGAATGAATATAGGCTACAGATAATATGGCACCAACATACACAGAGACAGGTCTGTCAGAATATTCATGTGTACAAATACAATTTTGCATTTATCTTTTTACTTTCCATCTCAACTGAACCCTTTCTTTCATCCCCTGTGAAGAAAGACTCCCATCCAATGTGTAAATATACACTCAATATCTTGCCCAGAAGCGAGTTGCATAGCTCAAATCAACTGCATTTTGAGAACAACTTTACTCCCCTTGTGTGTGAAAGCCGCTGCGTGCTCATAACGGAGAGCGACCACGCCCGTGGGTGTGTTGGAACAAACACTGTGTCAGAGCAACCAGAGAAGGAGGGCGGGCTCTCTATTCCACCAAAGGCTCAGGAAGAGGGGAACTTGGAAAACTCTTTCTCAACGGTGATCGACTCTAAAAAAAGGTAAATATGTCTCCATTTACTTTTAGTATGCTTTCAACTGTATAATAAAGTACAGGATGTGCAAGTTACAAAGTGAAAACGAATGGGTGCAGGCTGTGTACGTGTCTAAATGCAATATTCTAACAACAATAGCATGACAACATAACATCCTAACAAAATGCCACGATGAAATTCCCTCGATCTTTTCTTTCGGGTTCAGTCAAGCATGAACATTGTGCAATACGAAAGCGTAACTCCTGTGTTGGGAACCTCTTAATGGCACTGGGTAGCATTAACGGTATGGTGTGTGTTTTGTGTTCCCCCCTCGCAGCCAAGATGCCAGAGAACGCAGAGGCTGTTTCAGCCACTTTCAACACTAACAGAAACTGCACAATGGAAATCTCCAATCTCAGCAGCCACTACTGCCTCATTAACCCTAAGTAAGTACAAACACTGTTGTGATTGTAATCACTATAAGACTGTGTTATAACACACTACTACGTATTTGTTATACTGTTTTTTATTCATCTATTTATTGGTTGAAAAAAATATGGATTTGTGTTAAAAAATGATGGCCAGCATAGAGCGTGATCCTTTTACTGGCAAAAAGAGTTGTTGTTATTGCTGGGTAAATATATGGAACTTTTATAGTAATTATTTTTCCAACTGCAAGATTAACTTTGGAATAACTTTACTGAGGGATAAAAGGCAGAATATAGAATATATATATTGGCAATCTAATGGCTCAACCTTTGATGTTTAGAATTGTTGCAGTCTATGTTTCATGCCATTTATTACCTAATAATATATCAGACTTTTGTATCCAGACAGTTTTGTTTTAATTTTCACTTTTTATTTTTTCCTTCTTTCCCTTTCACTTTGCCACAATAATAACAAACGCTATTGTTATTTGTGTCATGCTTTTACATTTATCTGTCCGTGGCAGGGTAGACAGTCTCTTGGCTGAGTGGTTTTCATGTGTGACATCCCTTTTCCCTGAAAATATCCACCTATCCATCATACACTGACGTACTCCACCCCATTTCACATTGCACGGAGGTTTGCTTTCTGTTGCTTATAAGTCCATAGCAGCACTTGCAACAGTCACGCTCGATCCATCAGCCCAGGCTGTTTCACCCTGGAAGTACCCAGCACTCACAGGCACACCGCATACCTCTGCCAAAGTTCCCCCCAAATAAAGAAACAACTTTTTGTTTGTGTTCAAAATTAAATTTGTATTATTCCAAAGTATGATCTGATATATATTCTCTATGAATTATTGCAGTGGTATCATCATGGGTTCTTAGTATTTGTGTTTGTATTCGTGTCAGTGTCGGACGATATTATTCCATAAAAGCAGAAAATCGTATGTACACAAAAGTAATGAAATGTCGGTGGCTTGGCGGTTGCCATGTGACGGTTGCCAAGTAATAAACATCTCTATATCCCACTCCCTCTCTCTTTCTGCCTCTCCAACCATTCTCTCTCTCCTTCTCTCTCTCTCTCTCTCTCTCTCTCTCTCTCTCTCTCTCTCTCTCTCTCTCTCCCTCCCTCCCTCCCTCCCTCTCTCCCTCCCTCCCTCCCTCCCTTCCCTCTCGTAGGGTCTACATGGCCAGCGGTTTCAGCTACCACCCGCCGCAACCCACCGTCCGGACGGGCAAGACGGAGGTGTGCTCCTTCGACAAGGACGACAACAGCGCCACGGGGGCCGTGGGCCTGCTGACCTACGACCTCTTCCACATGCGGGACCGCACCGCCGCGCACCGCGCCGCCCTCATGTTCTCCGTGCCCTTCGACCACAACCTCTACAAGAACCGGCTGGCGGTGGGCGTGGTCGAGGCGTCGCGGGCCTGCGACAAGGCCCTGTACGAGACCATGTACGGCGGGAAGGACCTGAGCATGTGCGCCAGCTCCGAAGCCGACGGCAGCGGGATGGCTTACAAGACGGGGCAGGTGGAGCTCAGGGCCACCATGTCCTCCATCGGCAAGGCCATCGTGAAGGTGGAGCTCTATGACAAAATGACAAACTAGAAGAGATGTCACGGAAAAGTACTCGAGTTCTGCATTGTTGTTAAAGGTGACGTGTTAAACCACCAGGTGTGAGTGTGATTAGCCATTACAAGCCATTCGGAAAATCGTTTAATATGTCACCTTAAAAACACAATCGGTGGGATATGGGATATATACCGATCCTTTAAAGTGTCCGGACCGCAGACGGCATGCTCGCTGTTTTTTAAGGGGTGGTGCAACAGGTGGCTTCATATCAATCAGAAAGTCTTTGTGTTCTCCGTCGGCTTTTAAAACTGTGTACAATATGCACCTGGTTTTGTTCTTACCATCTGAATAAAAGATAATATAACATTGATTGATTGATTTGATTCTCGTTTCTTTGACATTGTCACATCCCCATCCCAGAAGCGGATTCCCTCACATTATTCCAGAAAGACTCAAGCATTCCTAGCTATATCTGTTTGTGAATGACAGACACGACAACGTTGTACGAGCGAGCTGTCAATGATAATGATAGGACCACAAGCTGTGGTTTCGGAACATTGAAAGGCTGGTGGTTGAGGAAGGGGGTGTGAGGAAGGGGGTGTGAGGAATGTGGCTCGGCCATGGGAGCTCTGACACCCTCATTCTTCTTTACTTCACGTTTAACAAAATGTTTACGAAATTCAACCATTTCCCTAGCAACCCCAGCCTATCCAGTGATTCTTTCTTAGAAACTCACCCACAAACAAACACACACAAACAAACACACGCAAACACAGCAAAGCCGAGGAATGCCCTTTTTCCTCTCTCACACTCACTCAAAACAGATGCAAATCATTGGTATGTGTATAAACTGAACCAAATGATAAAAAAAGAAGAACAGGGCGTGGCAACCCTCTTTGTGGTAAACTGTTTGCCTTGTGATTCACATCCCACTTCTTTCTTTTCTTTTTTTCATGCCATGGGCTGTGTGACTGCGTATTTCCAAACAGGGTGTGTACCGTACTGCTGGTTAGGGTTTCAAGGGGGAGGGTTTAAGTTTTTTGAAGGACAGATCCTTGTAGGAGGAAAAGAAACAACGTCAACTTTTAGTTTACCCATTTTGGATCTTGAAATTAAGAGCTGCTGCACAGGTGAGGATAACTTCTTTGGCATCGTTTATTGAATATAAGCTGACATTTCAAATTCGGGACCTTTAGTAGGTCACTTTGTTGAGGGTAGACCAATATTTTTTAGACATGAATGTTATTTGTTTGCTCCGTTCTCTTAAACTGCAACTTTGATGATTGCTATTTTAATAA
This sequence comes from Gadus macrocephalus, assembly GCF_031168955.1. Classification (NCBI taxonomy): domain Eukaryota; kingdom Metazoa; phylum Chordata; class Actinopteri; order Gadiformes; family Gadidae; genus Gadus; species Gadus macrocephalus. The sequence continues at coordinate 8,054,040 of NC_082383.1, read as the reverse complement.
TGAACTTAATAATGACTAATTACAGTAACATGAATCAGACTAATGAGCCGTGTAAAGTAAACTACCGCGGTGGGTTTCACAACTTCCTCTGCTGAAAATGTTTAGTATATTGGATCTTGTTCAGAGAGGCCTCGCCCATCTCATCTCCGGCCTCTCTCCTCTACCGCGAGCGGCATGTGAACGTGTGAACATTAATTAATTGAATCATTTCTTCAACAAGTTTGGTAGAACACAATAGTGATTAGGGTTGCTGTGCGCCATCTAGCATGTCTTGTTAATGCTGAATAATCCATCCCCTGAGAGAGAGAGAGGGAGAGAGACAGAGAGAGAGAGGGAGAGAGAGAGTGAGAGAGAGGGAGAGAGGGAGAGAGGGAGAGAGAGAGAGAGAGAGGGAGAGAGAGAGAGAGGGGGAGAGAGGGAGAGAGAGAGAGACAGAACTCCCCATCCTAATCACATTAACGTTTCAGGATGTCAGAAACTGCCGAAGCTGTGGCTGCTAATATCACCACTAGGAGAAATGTGACTATTGAGATCTCCAATGTCACCAACAATTACTGCCTCATTAACCCCAGGTAAGACAACCCCGCCTCCCCCCCCGGCCCCGCCCTTCCTTTGCATGAACTCAGAGCAATGCCAAACAGTGTAATGGATCTGTGTCTGTGTTATATTGGTGGTGGTTAGTGAGGTCCCCCCTTCACTTTAGGCGTCTTTGAGTGTTATTAATTATTATTATTATTCATGTTTAACCTCTGTTTTCCTTTTATTCCTAGTCTGTTTTACATAGTTTTGAATGATGACTATATGCTCTGTAAGGTGACCTTGGGTGTCTTGAAAGGCGCCTCTAAATTAAATGTATTATTATTATTATTATTATTATATCTATGACTGAGAATAATTCACCTGAACTTTTTGTATTTGCCTGTCTGTGTTTGCATGGATCTTTGTGTGTGTGTGTTTGTGTGTGCATATGTTTATGTGTGTGCGTGTGTGTATGTGTGTGTGTGTGTGTGTGTGTATATGTATATGTGTGTGTATATGTGTATGTGTGTGCTTGTGTGTTTGTATATATGTGTTTGCAATGTGTATATATGTGTGTATGTGTGTGTGTGTGTGTTTCTATGTGTGTGTGTGTGTGTGTGTGTGTGTGTGTGTGTGTGTGTGTGTGTGTGTGTGTGTGTGTGTGTGTGTGTGTTTCTATGTGTGTGTGTGTGTGTGTGTGTGTGTGTGTGTGTGTGTGTGTGTGTGTGTGTGTGTGTGTGTGTGTGTCTATGTGTGTGTGTGTGTGTGTGTGTGTGTGTGTGTGTGTGTGTGTGTGTTTCTGTGTGTGTGTGTGTGTGTGTGTGTGTGTGTGTGTGTGTGTGTGTGTGTGTGTCTATGTGTGTGTGTGTGTGTGTGTGTGTGTGTGTGTGTGTGTGTGTGTGTGTGTCTATGTGTGTGTGTGTGTGTGTGTGTGTGTGTGTGTGTGTGTGTGTGTGTGTGTGTGTGTGTGTGTGTGTGTGTATGTGTGTGTGTGTGTCTATGTGTGTGTGTGTGTGTGTGTGTGTGTGTGTGTGTGTGTGTGTGGGCGTGCGTGACCACCAGGGTGTTCCTGGACAGCGGCGAGGTCTACAACCCCCCGCAGCCCACTGTGCGGCCCCTGCACACGGAGGTCTGCACCTTCAGCAAGTCCAGCTCCAAGGCCACGGGCAGCGTCGGCGTGCTGACCTACGACCTCTACGAGCGCACCCGCAGCGACTACATCGAGACGGTGGCCATGATGTTCTCCGTGCCCTGGGACTACAACCTGTACAAGAACTGGTTCGCCGTGGGCCTCTACCCCAAGGGGCGCGAGTGCGACGCCGCCCTCTACAAAGAGATGTACTACGACAAGAAGCAGCAGCACTTCGTCCGGGAGGAGGCGGTGGGCTCCGGGATCGCCTTCGCCGGGAGCTACCTGGACATCAAGGCCACCATGTCGCCGATGGGCCGCGCCATCATGAAGGTGGAGGTCTGGGATTCCCTGTTCACTCCCAATCAACAGCGTTGAGGAGTCGCCGCGGGTGCTCTCAGTCCCACCCCCCCCCCCCCCCGGTGTAGTCCGTCCGTCCGTCCTCCCGTGCCCCCCAGTCTGTTCTCTTTCTCTTCCGACCCCCGTCGCCCCCCCCCCCCCCCCCCCGTCGCCCCCCCCCCCGTCGCCTTGAATCTCTTCTATGGCAGAAGCCCATTAATCTACTTCAAGGCAGGTGCCTGACAGAGTGCGTCCATGCCTCACACACACACACACACACACACACACACACACACACACACACACGTAGCACACCTGCATGTAAGAATTGTTTTTGAATCTATAAAAAAAAAAGGCATTACACCCCGTCCTCTAGATTAAAAGAAAAAAATAATACTTTGGAGTATATATAATTGGAGTTTAGTTTGTTTATATTCGCCTCGTCTTTATTTTCGAACCCTTTGTCTGTTTCGATGGCATTTATCTTCGTTATCCTCGAGAAACGGGCATCAAAGCATTCACAGGACGCGGGTTAGATAACTAAAAAAAAATAATACCAAAGGGGCTTGTCTATCCACGACATTGTTGTCAATGGCAGAGAAATAAAGCATTTTTCAAAGGCATTTCTGTTTGAGCGTCTATTCTTCTTATGCCTTGAACACAATGGTACACGTTTGTATCGGATGGGTTTTATTGCTTTGTGGAACACAATGGGTTTTGCCGATGGAGGGATCTCTGTCTTCTGGATATCCCTGTACAACTGAGGGCTGGTTGTTGAATCAATGGGTGGCGGTTTGTGCGCAGCAAGTGAAACGGTTTTCTCATGGGGGTTTCTTCTGGAACCGGTTTAGGAAGGGACACACCTTCTTTATCACCCGCATTATCAGCCAAAACCAAAATAGCTTCCAGAGTCAAGCATTCATCTAGTAATGCGCAGGTTTTATTTTGTATTCATTTCAAAGGCGGCTCAAGGCTGTGATTTGCATATAAACTCACAAGCAGTGTGGTCTTTTTCGGTTGTATTCAAAAATACAACATACATTAGCCAGCATACTGGCAAACATCTGTCCACATTTTTCAACCACAAGTTTTACCAATTGACCAACTAAGTCAAAGAAATATGAGTTGTTACTGAATTGTAGAGTAGAGGTTTTCTCGAACTACAACTTAGAGTTTAACGTCAGTTCTAATAGTTTTACGTAATAGCCAATGACTCGACAGACAGCTGTTAGTTTGTTTTGTTATTTTACCAAGGGAGATTTAACACTTAATAAATAATGATACAATAAATAATGATTTATTTATTTAATAAA
>NC_082383.1:8013240-8043240 GCF_031168955.1 Gadus macrocephalus | reverse complement strand
TGACCCCATCTTTGTTCATCCCCCTTGTGTTCCTGTATGTTGATGTTGAATGGACCCCGAAGGCAGTGTCAACACAAGTGTTCTTACCTCCTCACGTTACTCCAGACACACCAGTTGGTGCTGTTGTGCAGATCCATATGGATTCGAAAAGGTTTATGGCACTGATGTTCTATGATCTCCGAGAGGCACCACATTTGGTCCCAGCCATTGCAGATATCGCAGTAAGCTTCACATATTGGTGTCTTTTCCCCACATTCTGAATGAAACGCATAGAGGGAATGTGCATTGTTGGAGTATGCGTTTCATGAAAAGAGACATAATTTAAAAAAAATATATATATATGTAATAAAGGCTATTTCTAATTCTCAAATAAGTAAAGATGATGATCTTACCGCGTATTACAATGGACTCTCCATTACTGCTTTCTAAAGAAGTGTAGATCAATTGCTTGGTTAAATACAGTCATGATTAGCAAACAACACATTTTGTAATGAAAATTGTGTTTTACAATATTTGCAACCCGACAGAAAGTGACATGTCACGTTCATCAATGTTCCCCCAGTAAACAAAGAACATCACTTATCACGACGGAAACAGTCATTGACCGGCACCACGATTTCACCCCCACGTTGTTATTCTAAAGTGGATGAAATTCGGAACGTCTGGAACGCCTAGAGGCACCGGCCTGGGCCTACATTAACACTGCAGCGGCGGGGAGGAAAGCAGGGGGAGGGGGGGGGGGGGGGGGAATAAGAGGGGGGGGAGTGGAGGGGGGTTGGGTTAGGGGGGGTTGGGAGAAGTCGGACCACACACTCACCAGCGAGAACCGAGAGGAGGACGCCGAGGAAACCAAGCACTCCCGTCATGTCAGGAAGAGAGCGAGCAGAGGTGGGTTGCGTTCCCTGAAAAGTGACGACCATCTATACGGCGAGCTGCTAACTTCTCCCTGAGAGCGAGCCGAGGCATAACAGGAAACCCGCCAGGGTGGAAGAGAGACACAAAGTAACCTTCCGTCACCAGATGTCCGAGTGGTGTTACCCACGGTTACCAGATGTTCTCCTGACGTTCTCCCGTCTGCCTGCCCCTGTGCCTTGGCAACAGCTCTTCCCCTCTCCCCAATTCACATTTCTTTAGGATTTCTTTGGTGCCTTTGAAAGGGGTGGAGGCTACAAAGATTGTCGTGTCTCTCTCCATTCTCCCAAATAAAAAAAGGAGCACACACACCAAAGCAGGGCTGCTGGCCGCACATCTGAAAACCCTTTAGTCTTTAACTCTTGTTCTGCTTTTTAGTCTCCGTTTCTCACAGTTGAAGGCCTGGCCGACTCACAGCGTGTGATTTATTTGCCTTTTGGGCTGTCTCCTCCAAATAGGAAACATAAGTAAACATTTAGGGCTCAGTGTTTAAGGGAGGATGTGATCGAGACTCTGCAGGGTGTGCTGTGTGGGCCCGTGATTTCGTATTCAGGTTATTGAACAAACCTGAAGGAAATTGTCAGCCAGCTGTTTTTAAAAACCCATACTTTCACAAGCAAGGAAAAAAAGAAGACAAAGAAAAAACAAACGCTGAATGAAACCGAGAGGTGACAACTTTGGCTCGGCTTGGGATAAGCTGTTGCTTATGGCTGTGTACATCAGGTTCATTTTGGAGATTTATGCCTCATATTGTACCGTGATCGTACCAACACGTCTACTGGCATTCCCGTACACCTCAGCGAAGACACGCCTGATAAAAGGTCAAGTCCTTGAACCATATCTCCACGTCAGAAAGAGAGAGAAACGTAGGCTATTTGCCGTGTGAACAACCGAAATGCATGCAGCTTTTTCTCTGGGGAATAACATGTTAATGTACGTCACGGTGTCCACATGTTGGGCCTCTCGCACAACATCTGTTTGCTGAGCAACGTTTTGATTTAGTAATGACATCAGGAAATGTGTCTTTCAGAGGGAGGGGGGGGGGGGGGGGGGGGGGGGGGGGGGGGAGGGGGGGGGGGGGGGGGCGTGAGAGGGGTGAAAAGAAAAAAAAGGGAAGGCACAGAAAGAGAGGAACCGAAAAGGGGGAGCAGGGAGCACGGAGGGGAGAGGGTGGAGGGAGTGGACGCGGCTTTCCAAAGCTCCGGTTGTTTCACAATTCAGAGTTTGTGTGTCGAACGGCGATGGTGCGTGGGGTAAATGACGAACAAGCACAGGAAGTGCAGCCAGGTGGGAGGCTGCTCCTAATAAAGTTTCAGTTAACCTTTGACCCCAAACAATTGTAAGTCTTGCATCCCCTGCTGCTGCCCCCGCCCCCCCCCCCCCCCCCCCCCCCCCCCCCCGCGCCCGCCCCCCCCCCCGTGCGTTTCGGAACAGGAGACCTCCCCAGGAGCTTGCTGTCGAAGAACACATTGCAATATGCTGGCACCGTGTCATCGTTCTTTGGCTAACTTATTTCCATGAATTCGTCAGCCCCCCAACCTAGAGTGTTCGTGTTCATCGAAAATGCATCCAAGGAATTAGATTAAAATCCCCCTCGCTGATTCTAAACAAGCGTCATCATATCTGATTAATGTGCTAATGGAGCTGATCTAGTATGGGGAAAGATGTCCTGAAAATATTTTTCAGGACATCTTAATCGGGATGGGTAAAACCGTTGCCACAAAATGACTTAAAAAATTTAAACTTACCGTTGGTATTGTTGGCTCCCCCCTCGATGAGGTAGTTACCTGTGGGAAGGAAAACAGGGGAATATTTTGAATGAATCATGGGATTATGGTTAAGGTGTAGTCTATGGCGTGCACAACAAATATGGCGTGAGTCTCCTCAGCCTTGGGGTTGATAGTGTAAACAATGCATTGTACCAGGTGTTGTGAATTGTCGATTTTCAAACCCCTGGTCAACTAAGCTGCCAACTGTCGTAGTCCCTGCCAATGGATGCAAAATACAGAGTATTCGAGATTAGGGAAAAATAGAGATTATTAATGCTTAATTTACCTCTTTTTTTTTATATAAATATACAGTCAACTCAGCATAATAACTAGGAAATAAAGCTTGTTATAAACACCAGCATACATCATGTAACATATTTCAACCTGCAGGGAACACAATAACAATCTCAATGTTATGATTAATAATATTGTAATAAGAACTGTCAGAAAACCTCAGAACAAAATGTAAAACAGCAACTGTTTTCATTAAATTCAACTCATTTTTACCCTCTTGAGATTCAAGAAACACAACCAGTCAGAATAATGGTACAGGATTCAATGATCAAAAAAATGTAAGAGAAAAACAAACACAAATCATGGGACTAGCTAAGCGCCTATTGAAGTGGTCGGGCTCATTAAAATGCACCAAAGCATTCCACCTTAGAGGTGAGATAGAGGCCAAGCGACTGGGGCCACTTCTTTGTCTCCAGCCCCTAACCCAGACCTGTGGCTCCACACACACGCTGTACTCACCCCAGAAGAGAAGAGCAACACTCCACCAGGAGAACCAAGGAGAGGAACAATCCCTGCCTGTCATTGTGTCTGACACTGGTCTGCTCTGCTTCCCTGGTGGATAGAGATTACATATCTCAACCTTTCTGCAGGAAGGCTCTATAAAACAACAGGAAGCTCTGATTTCCTAGGATGGGCGTCCTGTGTAGACTCCCATAATGGGACAGAGAGAGAGAGAGAGAGAGAGAGAGAGAGAGAGGAGAGAGAGAGAGAGAGAGAGAGAGAGAGAGAGAGAGAGAGAGAGAGAGAGAGAGAGAGAGAGAGAGAGAGAGAGAGAGAGAGAGAGAGAGAGAGAGAGAGAGAGAGACCCTGATAACTGACCTGCCACTACCTATGTCTCTCCCTCTCCCTCTCTCTCTCTCTCTCTCTCTCTCTCTCTCTCTCTCTCTCTCTCTCTCTCTCTCTCTCTCTCTCTCTCTCTCTCTCTCTCTCTCTCTCTCTCTCTCTCTCTCTCTCTCTCTCTCTCTCTCTCTCTCTCTCTCTCTCTCTCTCTGTCTCTCTCTCTCTTTCTCTCTCTCTCATCTCTCTCCTGTGTTGAAGGTCAACTTACTCAACCCTCTCGCATTGATTTTGGTGTCTTTCTTTATTTCTTTCTTAACATAACATAGCATAATATAACAATACCTAATATAACTTAATTTAACCCAACATAAAATAACATTGTATAGAATAACATAACATCATTTCACAATCATAGACCACCATCTCTCTCTCTCGCTCTCCTCTCGCCCTCTCTCCTAGCTCTCTCTCCCTCCCTTCATCGCACTCGGTCTCTCTCTCTCCCTCCCTTGTGCTCTCTCTCTCTTTCTTCCTTTCACTCCCTCTCCCTCTCTCCCTCTCTGTCTCTCTCTCCCTCCCTCTCACCTCACACTCTGTCTCTCCCTCCCTCGCCCTCTCTCTGTCTCTCTCTCCCTCCCTTTCTCCTCACACTCTGTCTCCCTCTCCCTCTCTCTGTCTCTCTCCCTCCCTCTCACCTCACACTCTGTCTCTCTCTGTCTCTCTCTCCCTCCCTTTCTCCTCACACTCTGTCTCTCTCTCCCTCTCGCCCTCTCTCTGTCTCTCTCTCCCTCCCTTTCACCTCACACTCTGTCTCACTCACTCACTCTCTCCATCAATCACCTCACTCTCTCTGCCGGGTTGTAGGTCAACCTACTCCACCCTATTGCTCTGGCTTTAGTTTATTTCTTTCTTCCTTCTTTCATTCTTTTTTTTATTAACTGTAGTATAACATATGGTAACATATTATAACATAACAATACCTAAAATAATAAATAACATAAAATAACACCGTATAGAATTACACAACATCAATTGCACGATAACAGATGCTGTTTGAGCCACCTGAGGGCTGGAATAAGAAGGAGGAGGTATGCCCACTATCGTATGTATTGGATTAAAAATACATATTTCAATATCTATTTAAAAGGCTATGCGAGTACGCTGTAAACTGAAGGTGCGGGAGTGTTGACTCACAGGTTAGGTCAATCCCCAACTAATACACCGACTAGACTTTGTTCCTTTAAGATAACATGACGCTGTATACTCCATTATGTATCCAACATGTTTAGAAGCAAACACGCCTGAGGATCAGTGACCGGCATCGGCATTGCGCGTCAGCCCGCCCACTGTAGCAGTGCGTAGTACTACCTACGGTCCATAGAGAGAGCCTTGTATCTGGATAGAGAGGAGACGAGTCGACAGCCACTGAGAGTGTAGCCTCGTTCGGCCGCTGGGGCCAAAGAACCCAGGGCCAAAATTGCTTCCACATTTATATTTTGATAAACTCAAATTCCCCGAACCGCGCCACTCAAACACACAGAGCATCACAAACGCAGGGATAAACACTCATGTAAAATCTGCTGAAATGCACTCACAAAAAACGCACTCACAACACAAGCTCATGCACAAACACACACACACACACACACACACACACACACACACACACACACACACACACACACACACACACACACACACACACACACACACACACACACACACACACACACACACACACACACACACACACACACACACACACACACACAAACAAACACAAAGACATGTTTTCAACACACATCAACACACACCAACATAATCCTTTCCTCCGCCGATTTCTTCATTTTCGAGCTGGTTAAACCTGTTTCAAGATAGCAGGCCCCCACGCTGTTGCAAGCCAAGATAAACACACCGTTTACATTAAACCTAATGAACAAGCTCTTCCACCGTACTCTGTCATCCTATGCTTTTCTGCCTTCGCTTCGAGGTCCAGTGTTGGAAATGCAAATGTGGTAATGTCAGTCCTCACACACAGCCAATAATACCCAAGTGGGTGCTACATATTGGTGGTGGTTAGTGAGGTCCCCCCTTCACTTTAGGCGTCTTTGAGTGTTATTAATTATTATTATTATTCATGTTTAACCTCTGTTTTCCTTTTATTCCTAGTTTTGAATGATGACTATATGCTCTGTAAGGTGACCTTGGGTGTCTTGAAAGGCGCCTCTAAATTAAATGTATTATTATTATTATTGTTATTATATAATAACACTCTGACGGCTATACGATTTGTAGAGTATAAATGCTTAACAGCAGTTTATTATCATTTAATAATGATTATACGAGTTGTATATTAGGATTTGATCGGACCATCATTTTGGATTTGAGGGGCCAACTGAATCAGGGTGTTTACTGTTCACAGTTTTCTTTGAGGGTGTGTGAGGATATTTTAATGGGTTGAAATGTTGACTCAACAGGGCCCTCTGCTGTTTGAGCAGATGAGCAACCAATATGTCTAAAGCATTAAAAAAAATATACACTATGTATTGGCTTTTGGTAATTGTCCCAATAAATTACGGGGGGTTTGCGAACGATATAAAATAATAACTACGCATAATTTAAGGTCATCAATAGCTGGATAAATCTAATGTTTTTGGTGGGCCTACAATGCAGAAAATCTGAATGAATTTATTAGTAGGATATAACATATTAACAACATAATTATTTGAATGATAGAATCTCCAACAGCTCCAACAGCTAAATATGCAGAATATTTTGTGAAATAACTTGGACATGTGTCAAAAAAACGAAACGGCTTGAATGCATAGAGGGCATGACTCTCAGTGTATTCGGCGCTGTTACGCATGCGTGTCAACAGCAGCAACCTCGTCTGCAAATCGGTCGGGAACTGACACCCTGGCAACGCCTTGTGACTCGGCCCATCGCTAAACAGTGCCAATCTCTCAAAAACAGTATAGTTGCTCTCCCTAGAGGTGGTTTAGGGCAACACAAGGGAAGCGGTGGTCTGATACAATAAGTCTACATCTGTCAATAAATCGTCATTATTTTAAAGTTACAAATGATTTTGACGTTTGAATTACTTTAGGATGATATCTTAAGAAATAGACTACAAATGAATTCGGCTTATGTAAAGGTGTGATAATAGGCTATGTTTTCTATAATGATGCAATTTCTATGTTGCATTTTTCCAAGCATGACCCCCGTTTCTTGTTTATTTCTCCCCACGTTCGGAAACAGACGTGTGCCTGTGCAGTGTGTCTATTTTGCAGCCTAAATGCCTATGCTGCTGTGGCGCACCTCCTCCTCCGCCTCCTCCTCCGCCTCCTCTTGCTCCAGACGGATTCCGCCTCTGGTAGGCTATGGTCATAATAAGGACGTCACTATCCGTTAAGACTGCCGCTGCTACAACTGAGCTAAGTGCGCAGGTTTAAACATGGTTACGCTACGAAAACAAATCGCACCATGCCTGTGGACAACGTAGGGATTCCGCGATCATCTCGCTGTTAGAGACGGGATCTGCGACTTATTGAGAATACAAAGATAGCGTTCATTGCCTAAGGAAGGGGGACTTCATCTCCACGCACACACACACACGAGGATTTTTAAGGTATTTGCAACTGCGACACGTTGGCTATTGGCAGGAATGGGCTGCAATGTGTGTAGACTATGCGCGTCCTTACGAATGCAATGTCCGTATAGAGCTTTTGCATGAACATCGGTACAATGATTGTGAAGTAAAAAATATTTATTTCCAGATTCATAAAAGGGTAGCCTTTAATTTCATTACTGATTTAAAGCACTTCATATATGTGACGGAAGATCGCCCTCTCCCCGTAAGTCATGCACACGTTGCATTTGGAAGGATAATTATCGATTTATAGACTCGATAATCAATTCTACATCTGTATTGACTAACCATACAGGAATATATTTACCATGGCGGTTTGGTAAATGTAGAAAACTACTGCTACGCACTTTCTGCTGTCTTTCGTGTTGCCTTTCACACGGGACACGCCCACTTCTGAGCAATGAGTGCGTGTGTGAGTGTGTGTGTTAGATATCTGTGACTGTCTTTTAGCTATATTTCGAGACTACCTTCTATGCTTTAACCTGCAATACATAGACGAGGAGGAGTGACGTACACAGTAAATTGCAATAATCCGCCAAACATAAGCCCATTTAAAATTACACTGTATAAAAAGCTTTGGATGTGTTACGTCAGTGTTGTTGTGCCAACAGATGGGGGCAGTCGTTGCAATGACCGCACAGCAATGTGTGTGTGTGTGTGTGTGTGTGTGTGTGTGTGTGTGTGTGTGTGTGTGTGTGTGTGTGTGTGTGTGTGTGTGTGTGTGTGTGTGTGTGTGTGTGTTTGTGTCACAAAACAATGTGAGCTACCTCACATTGTTTTGTGACACAAACACACACACACACACACACACACACACACACACACACAAACAATGTGAGCTACCTCACATTGTTTTGTGGGCAGAAAAATAAAATCTCAACTGAATCAGATGAGGTTTATTCTTCTACAAGAAAAAAAACAATAACTAATGATATGGTACCAAATTGCTGGTATTGAAATTGCGGTGTTGCTCCGCCAGCTCTAAGAGGAAAAGCGATGTCATCATGGACAGAACTTTGACTCTTTTTTTCTTGGGGCTTTTCAGGAATGCGCCCTGCACCTCAGTGGCATTCTGCTGGGTCCCCACATCACCACATCGTAGCTCCACAGAAGCATGGAGGAAACAGCAGCAGCAGCGGCAGCGGCACTGCCGGCACCGGTCTCTGGTCCCACGCCCGCCGTCTCCAGGCCCCAGCCCCCGCGCAACGCGGGACCCCCCTCCCGTAGCCTGCTGGAGTGGAGGAGGAGGGTGAAGTCTGAGTACATGCGCCTTCGCCAGCTCAAGCGCCTCAAGAAGGTGGAGGAGGTCAAGGTGAGCCCGGCCTGTCCCCCTTTTCTTGGGTTGATGATGACCGGGTTAGCCGAAAGGTACCCGGTTCAATTCCAGCAGTGTCTTAACCTGTAACCTGTAGGCATACAATATGCCTTACCCCCTACTTGATCCTCAAATGATATGGATCTGAATTTATGTTAATCACTTTGGATAAAAGAGTATGCCAAATATTACCATATGGTAATAGTCAGTAGTAACAGGGATATAGTCTGAATTTCAATCACTGCAAGTAAGAGACGGTTACAAAGCTTCTCATTGTTTCCTGTTCTTTATTTTTTTTCCAGGCCCTGTTTGTGTCCAACAGCAAAAAGATTGAGGAGAAGACAAACATCCTGAACGCTGAATGGTCCAAACTCAGGCTTCAGCCGATCCCTCGGTCGACTTCCAGTGGATCCCTGCCCAGCAAGAAGGTGTTTTGTCATGTCTGGCTTCCTTCATCATTGCACACTTTTGTCTCGACGAGTGTTTTATTGTGCTGGCCTGTTTGGAAGCTGCTCTGTGGGAAAAAAAAAAGAAATCCGAAGCATAGCATTACATGCAAGTCTGAGCTGCTCCAAGTGTGATGCCTCCCCCACCGACCCACAAACACACACGCACACACACGCACACACACACATACACACACACATCCACACGCACACACACAAACCTGGTAGTAAGGTATGATAGCCATTATAATTATTGATAAATACTGTTTTATAAGTTTCTTCAGTTTCTTTAGTTCATTCCAGTTCGTCTCTTAATGGTGTTTTATTGTTTAAGCTCTACTTGTATGTTCTGTTGTATTCCTTTGCAGCACTTTCCAAAAGAGATTTCCAAAGAAAAGTGCTCACAGTTGCTGGCATTGTATCAACGGCATGTGTTAGCTGGGTGTGTTTCTCTGTGATGTGGGGGGGGAAAGGTATGTTATTGCTTGGAATTGTTACAGCTTTGGATTCTTCTTCTTTTGTGGTCTTTTCTCCAGTTGTGTACTGTGGAGTCTGGCTACACGGGATTCAAGACGCAGGTCATTCCCTTGCGTACCCTAACTACCGTGGCCGGGATCCCCTTCATGTACTCCTGGTCCCCTCTGCAGCATAACTATATGGTAAACAACATATGGAATATAATGGTATTGTAATAGCAATAAGAGTTGATGATGATGATGATGATGATGATGATGATGATGATGATGATGATGGTGATGAGGATGATAATGACACTTATTACTATCAAACTTAATAACACTACTTCATAATTGTTATTTATTGTTACTGTACTATTACCATAGATGTTAGCCATTAGATTGGTTATTTGAACAGAAACAACTATAAAGTAGAACTAGAGAGATTTAAGAGATTTTAAGAGATTTAAGGATTAAATATTGAAGAGTAAGATGTACAATGTAATTGAAACCATCTATTAAACTAATATTAATACATATGTTATTGGTGATTAATATAATGTGAAAGCAATAGTATCAGTATTCTAGCTGTTTAGTCAAAACATCCTCAGAAAGCCACCTGGTGTCACCAGCTACCAATAGTGAAACATTTCCAAGTCCTGCCTTCTTACTGTTTTGGTTTAACTCCAGTGATACATTTGCCGACTCATTATTTGTACCCTTTGAGTTTTGCTATTACTGATTTGGGCAGAATTGACCTGAAATGAAATGTTCATTTTGCTTTCACTTTCTATTTATTTTCCTCCTCTGTTTCTAGCCCTGGTGCTGGCTCCAAGGGGCATTCCATTGTAGAAGAACGCTGTATTCAGTGGCGCATTCTGACAATTCACACCCAATACATTCATGTGTGTGCTTGTGACCGTGCTGTCCACAGGTAGAAGATGAGACCTTCCTCCACAACATCCCTTATATGGGCGACGAGGTGCTGGAGCAGGACGAGGCCTTCCTGGAGGAGCTCATCGACAACTACGATGGTGTCCATGGCGACAGGGGTGCGTGTTTGTGTGCCTGAACTCTCGACAACATATTGGTATCCATCCGTTCAATCTACTCGGGAGAAAACCCTGAGGAGCGGTTGTCATTCACAATGGCGATTATGAATTGGAGATGCATTGTACATTAGGTAGAAGCAATTAAGAGGAATTCAAATTGAATTCAATCTATTAACTTCGGAGATCACACATTTGAATCGGTTGAGTGCTGAGAGCCATTCTAGCTTTATAGCATATTCGTTCTCGTGTTTTCGAAACGATTCTCCTGAAATGTGTAGCAGTGATGGTTTGTGGAGTGGAGCGTTAAGCAGTGACTCACACAACCGTCATTGTTCCTGCCAAAGACTGCATTGCCTTGGAGAGAATAAAAGTAGGATGACGTCATGTTGGGGAACAGGTGATGATGGCATGAGTGGGCACTCTTGCGGTGTATTTCCCAGAAGGGGGGTTCATCAACGACGAGATCTTCAAGGAGCTGGTGGAGGCGCTGAGCCAGTACCCCGACCTGGAGGAGGAAGAGGAGGAGGTGGGGGAGGAGGAGGAGCAGCCGATGATGACGACGACGGCGGAGGAGGAGGGGGAGGCCGTGAAGAAAGAGGAGGAGGAGAGGGCTCTGGGGAGGAGCTCGGTGGAGGAGGTGGCGGCCGTGGTGGTGGTGAAGAAGGAGGAGGAGAGGGCTCTGAGGAGGACCTCAGCCGAGGGCTCGGAGGAGACCAAGACGGTGCCCGTCTTCACCACCACCTTCGTCCGGAGGAAGAGGAGGAGCATTGCGGAAGGTGATTTTTTTTTTGGTTTTGGTTTTGAAGCCAGACGAGCCTTTGTTACATTTTTTTAACCGGGGTGAATGAACAGAGGCTGGGGAGTGCTGTGTGCCCCGTGTGCAATCGCTGTCCTACATTGGACACTGTATGAGCCAAGCAAGTAGGTCAGTGTCTAAACAAAGTGGGCTCTGTTCACTTACACACGGCACACAGGTGGCAGCAGCAGGTTACCCTGCGACTGCAGCCCTCCCGCCAGTGGGATTGTTTACTTTGAAATGGACGCCGTGTCCCGTGTGTGCGTGGGAGAACCCGTTTGTCCGTGACACCGATACTGCCCGGCTCTTATGACCGAATCTAACCAGGCAACTCTGCCGAGCTGTGCGGAAAAACGACAGAGGTTGCAAGCTTATGAATTTGCCTCACGTCAACTTTGACACACAAGTCATCTTCTACTCTGAGGAAAGGATTCAGAGAGAATTTTATCTTTAGACATACACAGGTAGTCAATAAACAAGAGAGTTTGAATGGTATCCCTACAACAACATTAGAATATCAAAAAATTGTATTATAATTATTGCTGACCTGAACGACCTGAAATGAAATTATACTTTTATTTTCACTTTCTATTTTTCCATGTTCAATAACTTAGACTAACTAAAATGTCTTTCGGAGAAAGTTGGTATTTAAAACAAAACTGTATCGATACAACTGCCCACCGTCATGTTATCAAAGTCAACCTTTAGTCAAGTACCGCAGTGCAAGTAAGGATTGGCTTGGAGTGCAGACTGCTAGATGCATGATCAATACGTATAACAGTTAGAGATAATTATAGGTCTATGGATGTCGTTTACCACTATGGTTGCAATAAGAGGACTGCGTGTGCAAAACTAAAAAAGCATCATTGAGATGGGCAAAAAAACACAACGAACAATCACGTTTAATGTAAAACGACCTATAGACCTATCATTTACAGACTAAATTACTAAACACAATTCATAGATCTATCAAAGAACCTCATCATTTGACACTTGGTGATTGATTCCATCATTTTGAAAGTACTTACTGGAAACCTTACACAATAACGTAAATACAGACCAATAAAGGCCACAGTAGTCGTTGGAAAGGGAGGGGTGAAGAGAGGTTATTCAGTCGGCTGCAATCTGCAACCTCACCGCTAGTTGTCACCTCAATATTACCCACTAAACCTTTAATGATTATTCTAACATTATTTTTATTTTTATTATTCGTTATTAGCATAAGTATGTTGCATTATTATTAATATTTACATATTTTATAAATATTTTAAAATATGTATTTACACATTAATACTTAGTATATGTATTTATTACATTTTTCTTCTTGTCTCCCCATCGTCTGAAGTGAGGGACGCATCGTGCACCAAGAAGATCCCCCACGACAAGATATTCACCGCCATCGCCTCCATGTTCCCTTACAAAGGCACCATGGAGGAGCTGAAGGAAAAGTAAGAGGAGAGCCCGGCCTCCACAATAGTGAACCCAGTGGGGTTGCCTAGCGTTCACCATGGCGACGCAGGGACAGTAATAATGGCCGCTTCCTTCTCATGCTCTCTGAAAGAGTAAAAAAGAAAGAAGCAGTTCCATCAGCATTTGAAAGAGCCTCACACACTCAGGGAGATTAAAAGAACCTTTTACAGTGTTTCTATGCGTGGATGTTGTCTAGTATATCTTCCTTTTGTCTCCTCCAACCTGTGCAGATACAAAGACCTCCTGGAGCCGGCCAGCCCGGTGAAGCTGCCCCCCCTGTGCACCCCCAACATAGACGGGCCCTTCGCCAAGTCTGTGCAGCGGGAACAGTCGCTGCATTCGTTCCACACCCTCTTCTGCAGACGCTGCTTCAAATACGACTGTTTCCTTCACCGTAATACTCCTTCCCTATTACTATTATTAGCAGACTTTTGATTCAAATAGATTTATTTCAGGCATCTTGCTCAAGGTTACCATAAAGGTAGACAGGACATTGGGATTCAAAACAGCACTTTCGTCCGGAAGTCAAACAGCCAGCTGTTGATGTTTAGATAGCGCTGTGTGCAGTATTGAATTGTTCCGTCTTTCCTTCTTTTCGATCTCCCAGCGTTCCATGCGTCCCCCAATGTTTACAAGAGGAAGAATAAGGAGATCCGCATCGAGACCGAGCCATGTGGCGCCGACTGCTTTCTTCTGCAGGCATGTTCGGTTCAGCACTCTCCGCCTCTTCAACCTGTCATTCCTTGACCCTCTTTACCATTTTCTATTATTTTATAGGCATCAGGGACGCCAACCTTTTTGGTACACTGTGGACATTGGGCTTTGAACCCAGAGCCTTTTGGCAGTGATTAAGCACCCTGAACTCTAGATCTATCTGGTAACCAATAGATCTACCTCAATGGTTTTCCTCCCCTACCAGCCCCCCTCTCATTTATCGTAAAATATATGACAGACAATTTGTTTTACACTTATCTCTTACATTACTGTACAATCTATTTATCCTGCGTAACCACAGTGGGAGTTCAGAGCACTACCACTGGTAGTAATAAATTATAACTCTATTGTTGATTTCTTAACAACTATTTCCCCACCTCTCTCTCTCTCTCTCTCTCTCTTTCGTCATGTAACGGTTGTCCTGTGGTGTGGGGGCTGCTCTGCTTCAGAAAGGGGCGAAGGAGTTTGCGGATCAGTACATGCTTCGCTCCCAGAGGTCCCGGAGGCGGAGGAAGCAGCCGCGGCCGCCCAGCCTCAGCTGTCCCGGCCCGTCGGGGTCCCTGGAGGAGGTCAAGGACGGGGACAGCGACCACGAGAACACCTCCTCCTCAGGTAGTCAGTCGGACTGGCACTCCATTAGATGAAGCGCATTGGACTCAAAACGCACGTTAATATGGAAACAGGGGAAAACATGATACCATTACCGTGGGATTAGAATGAGAAGTATAAAACATGCAATGGCAACAGTTTTACATTTATGAGGCAATACGAAGGAAATATATTGTGTTCATTTGTTACCTGATCTGTATTGTCTCTCACGATGAGCAGAAATAATTATGCTTATGATTATTATTATTTTTACAAATGTATAATCTTACTATTATACATTTGTCGCACAAGTTACTCAAGTTAATCATGTGCTTATGTGCCAAGCAGCCTGCAGCTCACACACACACACAGCACGCACAAACGCATACACACACACCGCCCACACACGTGCGAACACACACCGCACTTCAAGTCATAGGCAGCGACAAACGGAATACGAACACGCGCACGCACGCACACACACACACACACGCACGCGCACACACCGCACGTCAAGGCAAAGGCAGCGACACACTCGTCGAGGTAAGACATTATGCTTTTAAACATAACGGCTCCGCCATCGACATGCGCGCAGGTAAGAACACACACGCATGCGCACACACCGCAGCGACACTCCCCCAGGTAAGACGTTATGTTTTGAAACATAACGGATCCACCGTCGACAAACTCTCCCAGGTAAGACGTTCTGTCTATAGACTGTAGAAATTGCGATAAAAGAATGGAAGAGAAAATTTCTCACCTCAACAACGGTGGGTTGTTCATTTTGTCAAATAAAAACCGTTAAATTCAAACATTGCGCCGACCGGCATATCAACACACAAGTCACATGATCTTAAAAAGACAGTGTCCCTTTAACACAACAAAAACATGTCAATAACCCAGTATGGTGAAATATGTCTAGAGTCCACCAAAAGACTACACTTTGTTGCTCAAACTTAAATACCCTCCTCCTTGAGCCTCCCGAAATGTCTTGCAATATTGATACCCCCCTTCCCCCCTGCAGACTGTTTTAGTTGTTTTATTTTCTTATGTTTTGTGTGTAGGCTCGCTATGTGTGACTGTAGGCTAGTGGTGCCTGTCCTGGCCAGGACACTGGAAGAGATGTTTAATCTCAATGATGATTATTATTTTCAAAAAAAATTTACATTATCTACTGGGGTTTTCACATTATTGCTATGGATTTAATTACAACTAGAGGTTGAGCGCGCACAATGCGCGTGCGAAAACTCTATTTATCACAAAAGGTTAAGGATTTTTTAGGTCTTGGCAATGACACGCATATTAATGGCATTAAAATACAAATCTAAATACCGTAGCAGTATTCTGCTCTTTAGTTAGAGTAAATGGAGAGTCATTTGCTGTCGATCCTACTTGATTACCCTGTATAACTGTCATGACATGTGGTCATATCGCAACATGGCAACATGACATGTCACAACATGTCATGACAACAATGCTGGGTCAATGGTGATATCATTCCATCGTGCCTGGTTATCTCTGTGGTTGTAAATACATTTTACTCATTTTCACTTACGCCTTTATTTGTACTACAAACACTGACTTGGCAATAAGCATGTGTCCTTTGATCTCAGGGTTCAGTCGGTGTCTGTTTGATTAAGGCATCATTTTTCTAAACTCACCTGCAAACACGGCTCTCTATAGCCGAGTGGAACTGACTGCAGTTACTATAGTAACTGTTTCCGACTGCAGCGCATAAGATGTTTTGTGAAACCGAGAGTGAGCGAGAAACAGACATCTGTAATAACTTATCCTATAGTTTGCCTCTTGTAACCAGCAGCGTCTCAAACACGCAGCCCACATGCGGTCTTTTGTGTTGACATTCATGTGGAGAGAAGAAGATAGAGGGACACGAGACCTCTCTACTCACTGTTTATCCTCCCTCTGCTCCTCCTGTTTCCTGTACTTCCTTATCTTTACTCCAAGTCCCCCCAGAGCCCCCTCACCTTGGGAAAAACCCCAAACCCTTTGCCAGGCGGTGACTCAGCAAGCAGTATTAAAAATAAAAGAATAGAAAAAACACACTGATGACCAAACCGAAAGGCATTCCCGGCAAAGCTGAAGCATGGGCCCACAAAAATGCCGCATTCAGGCCGTTGCCAAGTAACATTAGGGCTATTGGTGTTGTGCAGTGGGCGTACACTCAGGGTTTCAAATATCCAGCAAGGCTAACTTGGATCTATATTGTGTGCGTGTGTGTGTGTGTGTCTCTTTGTGTGTTTGTGTGTGTGAGTGCATGTCTGTGTTTATGTGTGCATGGGTTTGCGTGCGTTTACGTGGGCAAAAACGTGGACGTTTATGTGAATATGTGTGTTTGTGTGTGTGGGCAATGCATGCATGTGGTACTGTGTGTGGGCGTATGTGTGTGGGCATGGATTGTGTGTGTGTGTGTGTGTGTGTGTGTGTGTGTGTGTGTGTGTGTGTGTGTGTGTGTGTTACAGAAGAGCACTCGCGCTGCCAGACCCCGACCAAGCTGCGGCCGGTGGAGGAGGAGCTAGCGGGGCCCCCAACGGAGGAGGACCCCTGGACCGGGGCCGAGGAGTCTCTCTTCAGGGTGCTGCACGGCACCTACTACAACAACTTCTGCTCCATCGCACGCCTCATCGGATCCAAGAACTGTAAACAGGTGCGTCGATGCAGCCATGCATCGTTGGCTGTATTTTATAGTTATTATTATTGGCTGTCAAGCAACGAAGTTGCGAGACAACCTATTGTTTTCGTACTGTTTCTTATTATTATTTTACCTCCACGGGAGTCAACGGCAGCCCATAGAACGCCTTGGTGAAAAGTTGTGATTGATGATATGAATTTGGCACACTGCTTCAGGACAGTCCCATTAGCCCATCAAGCAAATTTGAGGTAGCTAGCTCATCAGCTCTAGCGCCACCAACAGGTCAAAGTTGGACATGCATTCATGTTTCTAACTTCCGACCCATTGATCCAATATTCACAAACAAGGTATCATTGGAATCCTTGAACCAAGCCGAGTTCAACGCAACCTATGACGTCATTTTGCGCCATGATGAATTTTCCGTCATCTTGGTGTATGAACAAAACCTTCAAAATGATACTCCTATCACACATTTTGTCCAATCATCTCGAAACGTAGCACACATGATCTTCAGGCCATGCTTGATATAAAACAATGAAATATTGTTCAAATTCAAAACCCATTGGCCGCGGCAAAGCCGCCAAACAGGAAGTAAGCCGATTTCTCAGCAGCCCTTTGACATATCATAACTAAACTTGGTACAGAGACCCATGACCTCCTCAATGAATTTGGTGAGCGCTGACCTCTAGGGGTGCTATAATTAACAAAGAATTTTTTTAACTCCTCTCTCGTCACATAAGTATATTTCAAACTTATTTTCAATGTTTGGTGATACTGTCAGACCCCCCCATATAGCTAATAAAATATTTCCCATGGCAACATCAGAAATGCCATGTTGAAAGTTCTCAATATCAACATTACATATCCACAGGCCACAAATTATGTCCAATCATCATGAAACTTACCCTATATGATCTTCAGATCAAGCCGAACAAATCTGCCAAACAGCATTTAATAATTCAAAACCATTTGGCCGTGACAGCCAATCAAACTTGACGGCAAAGCCGCCTAACAGGAAGTAAGCCTGTTCTCAGCAACTCTTTAACATATCATAGCCAAACTTGCTACATAGACTCATGATATCATTCTGGGGACAGCCAAACAATTTGGTGACCTTTGACCTCAGGGGAACGTCAAACAACAATGACTTTATTTACCATTCCGCCCACTTATAATATAAACTGCAATTCTTACTGGATTAGATGCGTTAATGAACCACCTCCAGAACGGATGCTTGGTAACATCGTGACTCTGTTAGGGATATTGTTCCGAACACCCCTATGCATTTGGTAAACATTGGCGCGTACTGGCATAATGCTGCGGTTCATTCCACCAGCCGTCGTTATCACCGAATACCGAGAGGGTCATAATGTAGCCACCTAGCCGATTACCTCCGTCCGGCAGAATAAGTTTACCGATTACCGAGAAGGTCGTCATGTAGCCAACCAGCCGATTACGTCCGTCCGGTAGAGTTAGTTTACCGATTACCGAGACGGTCGTCATGTAGCCACCCAGCCGATTACGTCCGTCTGGCAGAATTATATTATCGAGTCCCATTATGCCATTATGCACTTTTTTCAGTCATTTACAACTAATAGACTTTATGTATACCCAACTCAGTCTCACGGAAATACGTGACACTGTCACGTCACGTCATTTAATCTATTCATTCGTGATCTGGGACACGTAATTTAAATTTTTCCGTGCCAAAAGCACAAATTTCAAACTCATTCTAAAAAGAAGAGATGAGGCAGCTACCTTTTTACCGTTGCGGTTTGCCTACAGAGCAGCGCACCTGCATAAAATATATCCGTGAATTGTCACAATTCCTCAGAATCAAAGGTGACGTTGAAGAATCAAACAGTGTCACGTATTTCCGTGAGACTGGGTTGGTATATCGGTAAAGCAGTGACCAGTGTGGCCACTCAAGTATTTATGCAATGCTCATTGGACAGCTTCAAATAGGATCGACGTGTCACTCCTGGCAGAAGTATCACTCAAGGAAAACATAGCCCTAATCTTGACGCCTATATTCGGATTTGATAACCTTTTACTGAACAATCATTCATAATGACAACCACAATGTTTGCGTAAGAGAAAACAGAATAACGTGCTTTCTATTTGATTTATATAATTCCATCGAGATTCTAACTTTGCACACGTTAGTATTGATATAGTATCTTTTTAACTTTAATAAACATATTTGAATTGACGTCCATACAACCACTTGCCTAAGCATCTAGTGTGGCATCAGAGGAAGGCCATCTCCAAAGAGCATGATGTTATCTAAAGGGATGAACTGTGGCTTTCTGTCTTCCAGGTCTATGAATTTGCGGTGAAAGAGGTCCTGATCCATCGGGTGCCGGTGCAGGATGGAGGAATCTCTCCGCAAAAGAAGAAGAGGAAGCACAGGCAAGCCAGACAC
This sequence comes from Gadus macrocephalus, assembly GCF_031168955.1. Classification (NCBI taxonomy): domain Eukaryota; kingdom Metazoa; phylum Chordata; class Actinopteri; order Gadiformes; family Gadidae; genus Gadus; species Gadus macrocephalus. The sequence goes on along the minus strand of NC_082383.1, from coordinate 8,023,928 downwards.
AGCCGTCCCCAACCCCTTTATCTCTCTGACTTTTACGCGCCTTTAAACCGTCCCTTTAACCCAGGGGTTCTCAAATCTTTGACAACTGAGGGCCAATTTAGGAACCCAAAATTTGACTGAGGGCCGCCAAGGAAAAGAAAAATGGGCGGGAAACGCCGTCAGCATCCGTTGAGGTCAAGTGAGGTCTAAATCACGAAACTGAGGTTCAGCCTTTCCAAGTAATGTACAGTCGGATTAAAACTAACAAATGTAAAAGGATTTAATTGAAAGCTAGAGAGAGTCAACTTTTCTCTTTATATTTATTTATATTTGTTTAAATTAATATTGATATAATAATAAAAAGATATATATATATATATATATTTTTTTTTTATATAACTTACATAATTATGTATGTCATTGCGTGCCGCCAGGAAGGATTCCGCGGGCCGCCATTGGCCCGCGTGCCGCACTTTGAGAACCAATGCTTTAACCAGTCAACTTTTCATTCGTCATTTGTTCATTCATGAAGAAAATGCAATTTTTAGGCACAGTATTTTTTATATAGCACCTTTCATACACAAGGCAGACTCAAATTCAACTTTTACCGGCATCAGAATCATTTTATCACAATGATCCACCGGTTATGAACTCTCCCTCTCTGGCTACAATTAATGCTGTCTTCTATTTCCCTATCTGATAGGTTATGGGCAAAGATTCAGCTGAAGAAAGGTGCGTTGAACCACCCAGATAATGTGTATGATCACCATTACCTTGCTCCTGTTTAAAATGCTTTGCAGCTCAGTGCACCACAATGTCGTATCACATTGTTCTCCACCTTCCCCCAGACAACTCCTCCAACCAGGTGTACAACTACCAACCTTGTGACCATCCGGACCACCCCTGTGACAGCTCATGCCCATGCGTGATGACGCAGAACTTCTGCGAAAAGTTCTGCCGCTGTGAGACCGAGTGTGAGTCCTCGCTTACTAAGCCAGTGCTTTCATCCCGTTCATAGATATCTCGTTATTCAGCAGTTATTACTTATTAATTTATTATACATCTTGCCCGCAGGTAGACTGCAGTAGTCCAACAACCTAACCAACTCTAGCCAGTCACGCCGCCCACTTTACCTGCATTGATGCTTTTATATGGATGCGTCACATGCTGTTATGAAAGCATCATCTATTCTTGACCACATACAAGGGTCCAGATTGCGCACAAACATACAGACACACAGACACACACACATACACACACAAATAGGGCAAGAGACTTTAGGTGCTAGGGTGTTTGACTCCCAGCCACTCGGTTCAATGCCCAATCTCTACCTGTCGGTCACTTTCATTGAAAGTAACTAGTAGCTTTGCGTATATGCACGCACACACCAACACAAGCAGGCGCAGACCTACTGTCTTTCAGTTGTAGCTCTCTTTCGCCATCCCATAATAGAGCAGAGGATGGGCCGAGCGTAACCCAATCCTGCTGTGCCTCTGGCACGGGTCACTGGAGACACTGTCCTCTGGCAGTGGGAGCGAGAACGGTGGGCGGGTGACTGTTGTTTAACACAAGGGGTGTGTGTGTGTTTTCTAGTGCCCGTAATGCATTCGTCGCATGGATGCAGGAAAAATCCACAAGGCATTATTTTCAACCACAAAGGGGGGGGGGGGTGGGGGGGGTGTAAACGGGGGGGGCGGGGCTGGGGCGCGTTACTCATCAGAGTCGCTTGGCTCGGAGAGAAATGGAATGCCTTTTTTTTTCTTCTTTTCCTTTGAAAGTGTTTGTAGTCCTCCGCCACTTTTCCCGTCTTGTACCTCCCAGCACTTGCCTCTTCCCGTAGCTGAGAACAACTAGAGCCAAACAGGAAGTGTCCCACATCTTCTGCGTGTGTGTGTGTGTGTGTGTGTGTGTTAGTGTCAGCGTGCGTGTACTCTGGAGCGTCATCAAAAGGGATTTGACAGAGGGGGGCTGAGAATATGAGATGCAACAGCATCTCCACCATTGACATGAAAACACATGGACGGATGGTTTACGCTGAAATCAAACAGACACAGAAATCCTTGACGCATGCTTGGAGGGGGGGGGGGGGGTTATTGACATAAAAAGGAAAACCGCAAATCAACTAAATCCCTGTGTTTGTTTTTATGGGACGATGCTCCCCCCAAAGTGACTCGATACTACCCGGACACTTTTCGCAATATTTGTTGCGTAACTCTCCTCTGTATCTGCCCAGTGGGTGTTGTTCCTGCACTCTGCAGAGCTGTAATTCTGCATATCTGCCAGCAGAGTGCGCTTGATTAATGGGCCCACTGCATCAGTGGCCGGCTGCGAGGCATTCACACAGAAGCTGCACATTCAGTTAGACATGGTCATTTTTCATCTCGCCTTAGTGTAGCTTATTGCTTATTTCGTGTTTAGTTTTACAATAGACAACGTAATACCACTATTGAGCTCTCTCTCTCTCTCTCTCTCTCTCTCTCTCTCTCTCTCTCTCTCTCTCTCTCTCTCTCTCTCTCTCTCTCTCTCTCTCTTCTGTTCTGTTCTGTTCTGTTCTGTTCTCTTCTCTTCTCTTCTCTTCTCTTCTCTTCTCTTCTCTTCTCTTCTCTTCTCTTCTCTTCTCTTCTCTTCTCTTCTCTTCTCTTCTCTTCTCTTCTCCTCTCCTCTCCTCTCCTCTCCCCCGACCGACCCATAACTACACAGGCCAGAACCGTTTCCCGGGCTGCCGGTGCAAGACGCAGTGCAACACCAAACAGTGCCCGTGCTACCTGGCAGTGAGGGAGTGCGACCCGGACCTGTGCATGACCTGTGGCGCCGCCGACCACTGGGACAGCAAGGTGGTGTCCTGCAAGAACTGCAGCATCCAGCGAGGCCTGAAGAAGGTAGCGCAGGCACACACACACACGCACGCACGCACGCACGCACGCACGCACGCACGCACGCACGCACGCACGCACGCACGCACGCACGCACGCACGCACGCACGCACGCACGCACGCACACACACACACACACACACACACACACACACACACACACACACACACACAGCCATTCTATGTATAACTGAGATTAGAGTAGATAGAATTGGATGAGAGTAGGATCAATTAGATTACGGTAGAATAGAAAGATAGTTCATAAAATTGTATTCCAATTGGATTCAATTGGATTGGATACGATTAGATGCAATACAAAGATTTGTACATGCCAGATCTCTTATACATCAGCCATAACTGTTTGTTCATGTCTCTGTTTTCATCTAAACACACAGTTTCTGATGATCAATATGTGTATCATACACGGCATGTTCAAAAATAATTCCAGTTTTGCACTCATGGTTTACGTGGGAAATTGGAGGGTCTTCTTCAGCTGTGCTTGTACTTAGATCTTGTACACATTATTCATTCATGCGCATCTTCCTCAGCACCTCCTGTTGGCCCCGTCAGATGTGGCTGGGTGGGGCACCTTCATCAAGGAGTCTGTCCAGAAGAATGACTTCATCTCTGAGTACTGCGGAGAGGTCGGTCTCTTATGTATCTCAAAGTGAAAGAAATATGAAAGCATTAAAAGTGTATAGCGTTCACCAGCATTTTTTTCTCTATTAATTTTACTAAGCATTTTAAGGGCGAGGAAAATAATCGATTAATTTGTGTCTATTCACGCTAGCAAAAAACATTGAAGTTATTGAAAACCTATTATCGGTACTGCCCTACAGAGGGCGCTATAGCGTGGCATAACCCGCACTACTCTGCCTCAGATTGGCTTAGCCTGAAGTGTGGTTATGTTTCTGTGACATGAATTGATCACATTTCTTACAAAATTCCAATACTAACAGAATCACAATTCATATCGTATCAGCGGTCAAAAACGTTTTCCCGTCCCTTACGTGTGTGTGTGTGTGTGTGTGTGTGTATATATGTGTGTGTGTGTGTGTGCGCCTGTCTAGCTGATCTCCCAAGATGAAGCTGACCGACGTGGACGGATCTATGACAAATACATGTCCAGTTTCCTCTTCAATTTGAACAATGGCAAGTACACCTCACCCTCCTCATCCCCATCCCCATCCCAATCCCTCGGTTCTAGATCAATCTTTAATGCGCCTTATTCACAGAGCGGCCATGTTAGTTATAAACGAGGGTTGAACACTAGCAGATAGCTTTCAGAACAAATATGGCCGCTAGGTGAATAATTTCCTTTACCATTAATACACATTCTGTCTTTCGAGCTAGTTGTAAACTAAATATTGTGATGCATATTCTTCCCCATAGATTATGTTGTGGACGCCACCCGGAAAGGGAACAAAATACGCTTTGCGAATCACTCTGTCAACCCCAACTGTTACGCAAAAGGTGAAGTTGTGGAGTTGATTGGTGGTTAGATTGAATATGAGATGTTGTTCATGTCGTTGTAGTTGTTGTTGTAGTTGTTGTTGTACCAGTTTTGCGTGGGCTGACAGTGTGTGTGTGTGTGTTTGTTTCACCTAGTGGTGATGGTGAACGGAGATCACCGCATCGGGATCTTTGCCAAGAGGGCTATCTTGCAGGGGGAGGAACTCTTCTTTGACTACAGGTAGGGTGAAGACCACGTTCCCTCTTATTGGTCTATTGCCTTACTAAGTGTCCTGTCTCACACGTCCTCTACCCTCTCTTTCTCTCTCTCTCTCTTTCTCTCTCTCCCCTCCCCCCGCCCCCACAGGTACAGCCAAGCCGATGCCCTGAAGTACGTTGGGATCGAGAGAGAGGTGGAGGGGACTTAGCATGTACCCGGTGACACCTGTCTTGCCATAGAAACATCCATCACCTGTCCGTCATCTGGTTGGCCCCACGTTGGGGGGGGGGGGGGGGGGGGGGGGGGGGGTTAGAGGGTGTTGTGGATGTCTATGATAAGACTCAGTGTTGTCTCCTGACCGCCTTTCAAGTACGAAAAAGCCCTCTCACCTCCTGTAAACATTTCACACGACAATGCTACTTTAGCTTACAGCGTATTATCTTCTTAACAAAACTGTACAAACTATACAACTTCTGTGTATGCCAAGCTTACTGAAGGCATCAATTACGAATGGCATTCATATGTGATTATCATTATTATTATTATTATTATAAGTAATATAAATAATAACAATAATCAGTGTGGCTTAAAGCACCTAGAACCTTTTGTTTCGTTTCTCCAGAGCTATAATGTTACAGCTATCCGTCATATTCTCAGTGTTACTCTCAGTAGATTTGTTACTGTATTTATAATGGGTTAGAATTTCACCTCTCAAAACATAACTCTGCTTTTTATTATGTGCCAGATAGTACCAGTGCAAGTGCATGTTCCGTTTCTTGGTAAGGCTAACCATTAAACATGCTAGCCAATCGGTGGTGTTTCTCAGTATCATGTGATTTACCCTATTGATAGTGCAGGGTTAAACAAGGTCAGTGACTGACAGGTACCCCGTGTTTTCGACCTTCTCTGTTGCTGGCTTTAACACAACTTTATAGCAAAAGCACGCTATTGAGCATATTATCGTTATAATATCATCGTGGCTCTGCAAAAAGTAGGCAAATGGACGAAAAAACCGACTGACTGAATGTAAAATGTAGTTGGTGTCGAGAGAGATCTCTTTCCTCATTCATTTCATTTGCGACATTAACCGATGCTGCTGGCCCTCTAAGCTAATTGACGTTAAATATAATCTTTGTTTATTACTGGAAATTAAGTGTACAAGATCTATATAAGTCTCTCTACGTAGACTTTTGCACAGATAACCTCCCATTGAAATTATTCCAAGTGCCAAAATATTCTACTCCACCCTCAAAACAATATTGTCGTTAATCTTGGTAGTGTAATTACGTTTGACATAACCAATGCTCTCTTTGGAAAACTGTATATGACCAAATAAAGTGCCCAATAAGTGAATAGTGAAAGGTTCACTATATCTGAACTATATCTGACCAATGTTCGTGTTTTCTGTTGCAGCATCTGAACTGCTTTTGTTTTCAAAGCTAAAACGATATATTGAAAAAGAATATCTGAACATAGAGAAGCAAAGCTCAATGAAATGTTATGCTACATATGTATAGTGTATGCCTATAAAAATAAATAAACTTTAACTTTATACATAACAATGTGTGTCTCGTCTGAAATAATTTGTTTTATTTCGTTTTTTGTTGACGCTATATGCATACAGAATAGATGATAAATATTGAAAACAAATGCAATTTCTTTTAAGCTTTTTTTATTGTGGTGACAGTTTGGTTTTGCCTTAATTTACACAGTAATGGTCATTTACAGTGACATCACAAAACCAAACCAACCGAGCAGAACTGCCCCTCCCCCTCTTTAAATTAATCAATAAAATAAAAGTTAGTATAGTTGAGTTGAATCACAACACCACTGTCATTGGTGATAAGAGTAGCTTGTTCTAGTAGCTTGTTTGATGATACCCTCCAGTCTAGGAAGGCTTTACCTTTATTTAACTAGCCGACCGCTCTTTAGCTAACGGCTTATCGCTAGCCTTCCAGTTTTCCCACCCTAAGGAATCTTAACTGAAGTTTACACATGAAAAACACACAGCTCTCATCAGCACACTCCTCTCTGTGTACAAACACTGTCATTTCTAGTCGGCAGATCTTGGTAGGCTACGCAATAACATAAATTGCACGCTATATTCATATAGTCAAACGTACACACGCTACAAGGACCACAATCAACTCAAAACAATGCCATTGCAGTGATACTACTATCGTAGAAGAATGCATATGTATTTTTTTTCAAATGAATAGCAATGTGTGCGTGCAGTTCTCTAATACACACAAACAGGTTAACAAAAGCCAACCAAAAGTGTTAAATTGTGATATCCATCAATTGAAAATATGTGAATTATGTGAAACTGAAAAGCAAAAACAATCTTGAAGTTGATCAGACATGTAACAAATCATTCTGTTTTCTTCCTTCCTCTCTCATTTGACTCAATTACAACACTCTGTTAAAAATATAGCTTAGAAAAAAGCCCCAAATCTGTACATTTTTTCATCGATTATTATTTCCTGCCTATTTATTTATGTGTGTTTCACATTAGTTTACAATCTTTAACAGCTATGCACAGCACCGTCTTTCTACAATGGAAACGATCGCCGAGGTCAGGAGCATATCAGTGCTGTGGTAAAACCGGGTACTATTGTATCTATTAACCTGAGCATAATGAAAAGCTACGATGCATATGTTGCAATTTAAAGGACCCTCATTTGTGACATCACAAACGGGAGGGTCCATCCGGATGCATGACAGGGGTCCTTTAACTTCCAGTGCTGAACACACATCAGGAGACCAGTACAACCAGGGTTGTACTGCAGGGACTTGCCTCGCCATTACAGTTGCAGCGTTTACATTCAAACCTATCTCTCCTACTGATCCTCACCGCTGATCCGCTCCATAGAAATCAAAGCAATAGAAAAAGTTGATAATCATCCTTTTTTTTTTAAACGACACTCGTGTGCGTTCATATATTCACATACATATGTATTGGATCGTAACTGCTATTGACTCGGGATTATGTGAACTTGAAAGAAGCCGATGTCATTGCATGGAATAGAAAAAGTGCAGCCATCATGCGGTAGATTATCCATAGCTAATGAATGCCAAAATACAAATACAGTCATCTGATTTCTTAACTATGGGTGCGTTAGCATGGAGCTAAGTAAAGGTTGCCCTAGCTACATTTCACACTGAATGATTCCAATAACCTTTTTCCGTCCGATTGGAAGAACGATATTGAACTGGAGAGAGATATACCGTCGACTTTTTTTCATATTCTCTCCCAATGAAGGGAGCTGACGAGAGAGCAGCAATAAAACAGTACAATACTACTGTCCTACGCATTATGCAAAAATACTCTAGCAGTGTGGTGAGAAGTACTAAACTTGTGTGGTCTCTGTCTAGGTGTCCGTGTGTGTACGTCTGTGTGTGTGTGTGTGTGTGTGTGTGTGTGTGTGTGTGTGTGTGTGTGTGTGTGTGTGTGTGTGTGTGTGTGTGTGTGTGTGTGTGGTGCGCGCGCGCGTGTGTGTGTGTGTGTGTGTGTGTGTGTGTGTGTGTGTGTGTGTGTGTGTGTGTGTGTGTGTGTGTGTGTGTGTTCGTGCATGTTGATAAAGTTGACACATTTATTTTATTCTCGTATTACAAAGGAGCTCTATACCGGGAAGGGGTTGGCTGGGGGCATTATGATTGACAAGACTAAAGATAGTGATTATGCAATCAGAGACTGGTGTTGGGAAAGTTCTGCCAAGCCAGATTGGGTTAGAGCAGCACCATGCTCTGCTTCAAGAAAACAGACGCGCAGAGCCTTTATATCGAGTACCTGTCCGGTTATACCTGTCGTAATGCAGCTCCTACCACCAACAATTCTTCAAATCCTCTCTAGATGATCCCATGTTTCCAGTGTTTCTGCCTTATGTCCATAATCATTGATGATGACTCCCAGGTTCTTTGAGCATTTGAGCTCTGAGCACACACATAGAGCATGTACTGAGCGCAAAAGCCGCTCTCTTTCTAGAGACCATGTCATTCTGAAAAACACAATGGCATGTCTTATCGCGTATGGATACAATGCTAAAGCTGTAATTAAACAACAAGCTCGAGCGATACCATTTCACGGTGTGTTGGTTATTGTTTGTGTAGTTTTTTCTGTCGTTATATCATCTCAAAGCTTTGCGTCACAAAGGCTCCATGCTTTTCTGGACACTCGGTTCTCGGGAGTCAAGAGCAAGGAGGAGGAGCGTTAACTGATGTATGCTGAGTTTACTTTTATCTTTGCTTGTTATAATTTTTTCTATGTCACATCAGTTCTCAAGATATAGCCACTGATGTCATGAGAAAGAGAGTTATGTGATACAAATCAATACCATTGAAAGGTATAGCATACAATAAATCATGGGTTTCAAATACTTATTCCGGATTTTCTGGTAGATGAAATATTTCTGATCCACCTCAAAAAATAAAGATGTACGACTGAGGGATTTAAAAACTGATCTGATGAAAGATCTTTTTTTCAGATTGCGAGATGTTACCGTGGGTCACTTTTGATCAAGCTTGCTCTGACGAGGCACTTCGATTTTCACCCTGCGATACAGTGTGAGACTGGTTGGCTACTCACATAATATAGGGTTTCACAAAAATATAGTGGGCAAACCTAGATCCAACTCAATATAATACAGAGCACCGACGCTTCAGAAATTCCCTGGGGAGAGGAACGCAAACAAACCAACTATAAATTGATAACAAAAAATATGAAAGAAAATCTGAAGGGATTATATATATAAAAAAAAGTATTTGTGGTTGTGGTTGATCTGAAGGGATTATATATATAAAAAAAAGTATTTGTGGTTGTGGTTGTGATTATAGTATTAAGTATTTCCGCCATCCGAAGAAAACAAGAGGAACAAATAACCTAGCCGCCCCTGATAGCCACTATTAGCTACGGTTGGCTAGTCGCTCCGGAACTCCTCGCCGATCTGCGGCAGGTTGCGCTTCTCCTTGCGCAGGGTGTCTGTCAGCGGGCGTGAGCTGCCGGGCGAATCCAGGTGTTTGGGCTCATTGGTCAGGTAGCTGCCCTTCTGCTGGTACAGGTAGATGTAGATACTGTACAGCCCCCCCAACAGCAGCACCAGCGCCAGCAGGACGACGACTGTGGGTGAGGGAGGGCAGAGATATGAGGGATGACGGGAATTAGATCATCCATAGACTGTAGCCATTGTAATCCCTTGAATCCCATTGCTGCACATTGTTACGTGTGTGTGTGTGTGTGTGTGTGTGTGTGTGTGTGTGTGTGTGTGTGTGTGTGTGTGTGTGTGTGTGTGTGTGTGTGTGTGTGTGTGTGTGTGTGTGTGTGTGTGTGTGTGTGTGCGTGCGTGTGTGTGTGTTATCTGATCAATTTAGGGAATGCAGTGCTTTTCTTGAGAGATTGTCTAATTAATGTCCAAGAGATAACTTGAGGAATACACAGTACAGTACTGTATGACCCATGCTAGCTACCGTTAACCTAAATGCACTATACATAGCATGCAGGAAGCCAATATCATCCTGTTTATAAAACATAATATTGGCCGACCAGAGTTTGGTCTGCGGCCAGGCCTAACACCCATGTCATTATCAGTATTTTCAGGAAATTATCGTAATCCTCCTATGACTCTGATGTTCCTGCATTACCATAATAACATAACACCTGCAGACCCTCATAGAGCTTATCTGTTATTAAGAGACTCAGACCGGGCTGTGGTAAACAGATAGCTGGGAAATATTATCTAATCAGGCCCTCCATTCTCTCACACATAACGCGGGAATTCTACTTATTTATTTCTGCATCTGTGCTATTGTGATGTAGTCTATCTTCCATGACCTTTCCATTACCAACCATCCATAACTAATGAGCTTCTGAAGTCCTCTGGGATGTGAATAGATAAAAATATGAAAGTACTTCTGATCCTCTTTGAAGCAACTGAAAGGTGCATACGAATAGTCATGAACTGGTGTTGACAAATGAGAGATACTTTCTTACATTCATTCATGCATCTTATTTAAATGTACATTTCTAGCTGCACAGCCTACAGCCAGCAGCTGTGGCATAAATCAAAAGAATTAAAAGGTTAATAATGTCTTTTTAACTAAACAAAGTAAAATAATTGCGTGCGGCAAAGACCTATTCAATATGTCTGCACACATTGGAACTGTCAAGT
>NC_082383.1:7961430-8013140 GCF_031168955.1 Gadus macrocephalus | reverse complement strand
ATCCACTGTAGTTGTTGAAAACACCTCATTATTTTCTATATGGTCGACACAGCAATGAATTAATGTTGTGGGGTTAGGGTTAGGGTTATTGTGTATCATAATTTACACTACTTTGAAGTGGTGTGATGTCTATTTCAATATGGAAAAAACGTAGGCATTGAAACAGACATTACACTGCTTGACGTGACAGTGTTGTGGTCAGGTACCTGAGACTTGATGGTCCTGTTGTGTCTGGTTATGTTAATATAGTGGGGGGTATCCATCCGCAAGGTTCCTGTGAGTGAGCTGATATTTATGGGTGATCAGGCCGAGCCTGTACCTCAGATCCACGCTTCCTGGGGATTGAAAGAGCAGTACAGTGTTAGCCTACACTCAGCAATCGCAGTTAAAGGGCCACTATTCGGATACTTATTCAAACAGGGGCAACCAAACCCACGGAGGGATCATAGCTATCAACTCAACAGTGGACCGTACCAACGGGAAGGTTGTAGGTACACCACCACTCAGTTAGGTGGACTGTTAGCTGCCCTGACCCCTCCCCGTGTTTGGTTGCCCTTATTCAAATCTATCCATGATACATCTCGGTGGACCTTCCCAATTGTGATGTCACTAATGGTTCAATTTTGAAATGGCTTGCAACGGCAAATCAGCAAAACAACTGGTAGTAAAATAATATGAGCCCCGTTACTTTTTTAAACTGTTACATTTGCCGACAATACCGAAGTATGAATGGAAGAACTATTCCTGAATGGATCATTATCATTCCAGTCATCGATCGTGTCCTTCAGCAGGGCTACTTTCACCTCCGCCCGTGGGATCGGTGTCGTCCCTACCGTCGGTTTTGAGGATGACGGCGATGTAGTCCTGCACAAAGGAGCTGATGTAGAGCAGCACGGCGGGGGTGTGCAGGGTGCTGAAGCTGAACTCCACGTCGTCCGCCGTGTCGTTGTAGCCCAGGCTGAAGTTGTCGAAGTGGGGGTCGATCCAGTTGGCCCACGCCGCCTCGTCCGAGATGGGCTTCTTCCGTATGTTGTAACGCATCCACGAGCCGATCTCGAAGTAGGCGCCGATGTCTGAGGGAAAGCACGCGAGAGAGGGGGTCGCGGTTCGTTGATGTGTGCCGTGTGAATTGATCCACACGCGGACACAAAGTGAAGGTAGTGCCTCATAAGACGCCTGTTTATTACTAGATTGAATCGTCCATTTGAAGGTAACTCAATTTGATTGTATTATTATTATTACTTTTATATTAAACAGAAAAATAATAATGGAATAGAATAAGCGGGGGGCTGATATAAAAATTATGCATATTTACAACACATGACAAGTTTGACACATCCATTGAACTAGAAATATTGCACCTTGTTAGCTTGTCAGATTTTTTTGATTATTAGAAAGATAAAAATGACAATTAACTAATCTTACCTTTATGGCAATAGAACCCATCGAAGGCCGTGTTGTTGCAGTCGCAAGTGTATGACGCGTAGCCCTCTATGCACTGGCCGCTATTTCGACACGGTATGGTCGCATTCAGACACTCGCCCGTGCAGTTCCTGCGAATCCCCTGCTCTTCGTTCACCTTCCCCTCCAGGTCTAGCGGCACGCCGTTCATCCGTAAGCCTCGCATGCAGCCCAGGAACGGCCTCAGGGTACGGTTGGCCGCGCCTGGGTGAAGAACAGCAAGCAGATTACCGTTATTAGCAATAAGCGTTTAAAACTGAGGTGGAACCAAGATGGCCGCTAGGTGATTAAGAACCATGGAAGCTCTGGGTCAATTTCACGAGGGAGAGGACGAATCCCCAAAAACCTTGAGCGGGTTTTCAAATCCAAAAGTCCCCAAGGCATGGTTGCAATAAACGGGTGAATGACCTACCCACGAGAATTGGGTGTGAGAACTCCATGGTCACAAACGTTTGGCCTGGGAAACGCCTGACCGCCCACGGCTGCCAGTCGACTTTGATTCGAGCGAGTTTCACGTTGATCTCGGCCTGGACGAAGTGCCACTCGTTGTCGTTGAGCGGCATGGGAGACCTCAATGTCACGTTGAGGATGCCGTCCCCAACCATGAACACAAACGCCAGGTTCTGGGTCGCTGGCCGGGGGAAAGAAAGCAGAAGAAAGAAAAACAGAGATGGTAAGATGACAATAGGACTCAGGGACTCCATCTTGTAATATGCGGTTATTGGTTCCAGACACTTTTATCCAAAGCGAGTTTGACTAAATTCAGATACATGTCATTAAGGAGCGGGTAGGGAGTGTTAGGCATCAACTTCTAGGTTAGCCTGCTGAAAGTGAGGATTGAAACCAAGTACCATTATTCTGGGAGTCAAACGCCCTACAGCAGTAACACTATGCCACCTTCTTAGCTATGGGCTTTATTTACCTGGAGGGCAACTTGGTTCGATCTTTGTAAAGATCTAAAGATGGCAGGGAGTAAATGCGGAATTCCGCATTCACTTCCATCACCCTCTTGACTCTGGGTGATGGAAGTGATCTTTTAGAGACAAGATGGCTGCCAGGTCAGTGGCGTAACTATCGGTAAGCAGGGTATGCGGGCGCGTACGGGCCCGGGCCAATCAGGGGCCCGCCCGTCGGTCTTCGAAATGTTCCACTTACGATACTCTCAATTGAGAATGCCCGTGCGCGTCACCTGGACGTGAAGGACTTAATTGACAACTTTGCTCAGAGGAAAGCCCGGAAAATGCAGCTATGATGTAAGTAAGCACATTTTTATCTATTTAAATGATCGGGTATTGCCTTTTATTGTGTCTTTGGTCCTTTGGTGTGCAGTTCTTCCCCCCCCCCCCCCGTCGACAATCGCTCCGAACCCCACCCCGTCCCCCGTCAACAAGGCCCGCCTTGAACATCCTGCATACGGGCCCGTCGTTGCCTTGTTACGCCACTGTGCCAGGTTATGAATCGGGTCAACGTCACAAATAAAAAAGGCGTCCCTCACTGTTGAGCTCTATGCGAAGGAAGTTGCGGAGCTGCTCGTCGGAGTTCTCCAGGAAGACACAGTTGTCTCTGTATGTTTTGAAGTGGAAGGAGAGGTCAGCGCTGGAGCCTGGTTTGAAGGTAGGGAATGTGATGTAGGTGGGCTTGACGAAGGATATGGTGTTCCAGATGTTTCCTGCGAAGAGACACATGGCAGCGTTGGTAAAAAAAAATAAAGAGCTTTGGAAAATCAATGTTTTTTTTTTTTTTCATCAATGTTTGTACTTACTGTCGCCATGGCAGCGTAGGGGTCCGACAGTGTATTGCGCTTCCGAGTTGGTTCTGTTAGTGTCGCCGATGACAACCCTCCGTACGGGCAGATGATCTCGGAAGTCCAAATATCCCTTGTCTGAGTACCTGGAAACACCCGATGACAAAAACATCAGACCTTGACCTTGGCTTATAATTGAAAGTGTGTAAGAATGTCCGGAGGTGTGAGCCCCTGGTATTACCATTGTCTGTAGTCTGCATCACAGTTGCAGTGGAACTTGGGGTCCGTGCAGGTCTGGTTGATGGAACAGCCGCACTTTTGGACCTCACGGAAAGCCCCTCCCCAGTAGTAATGACTCTCATTGTTACGACCGATCCAGTAGCCGTAAGGCCTTCCATCTGGGAGGAGGAAGCACAATGGTGATTCATTATAGATAATTTGATAATACTAATACTACTACTAATAATAATAATATTATAATAATAATAATAATAATACATTTAATTTAGAGGCGCCTTTCAAGACACCCAAGGTCACCTTACAGAGCATATAGTCATCATTCAAAACGATGTAAAACAGACTAGGAATAAAAGGAAAACAGAGGTTAAACATGAAGAATAATAATAATTAATAACACTCAAAGACGCCTAAAGTGAAGGGGGGACCTCACTAACCACCATTATAAATAATTAGGGATAAAAACAGTCTACAAACGTCTAGTCTGGTTTGCTTTTAGTCGTCTGATGCTTTAAGTAGTAGTCAGGCAGGACATTTCAAACCGTCACGTCATGTTACCATCATCTTTATTTTTTTATCACAGCAGATGCTCCTCCCTGATTGCTCCATCTGCCTCTGTCTATCCGCACACCTGACCAATCCAATCACTCACTGGGCGTGTTGAGCAGGCGGGACTTGTAGCAGGAGTAGTCGATCCACTGCTCGCAGTACATGGAGGTGTTGGCCAGGGCAGTGACCTCATCCCAGGAAGCATTCCAGTAGTTAACGTTGCCTACATATGGTCGGTCTACAGTACTGCCAGTCACCTTGGTGCCGTCCACACGGTCATGAAGGATCACAGTCCAAGCCTTATATGCTGCGGAGACGATGGAAGGACAGATGCAGGTCATACATCAATAATAAATGAAAATATTAATAATTATAATATTTATGACTAAGGAAGCGTATTTACAATGAGTTACTGAGAAGGGGTGGGATTAAATACGATTTTTCTTCTTCCCACTCCATTTCGAACATGTTATTGCAATCCACACGCGTTTATCATTTATATATCTAATTATGCTTTCTATTTTGTGTAGCATCATTATTTTCTGTATGACAATTAAGTTTTTCTTTCGCATGTTCAAAATAAAAATTGTAATAAACCAATCAATCAATACACAAATCAAATAGATTGATTTGCTAAACCGTATTCATTTTTTATTTATACACCATTAAATATTTCTGTTTTATTTTTAACAATTAAAAAGGACAGTAAGATATCTGTTTGGAGCTCCAGTACTTAGCCGCAGCATTCTTGATACCACACACATTTTGGATGATCTTACATTTCATTTTGCAGTACACCTCAAATGGTTTCAATGGACCACTGAGATCCGGATCGATGGTATAGTTCCCAGACCAGTACTTCCCTTGGAGTCTGTAGGCCTCGCATGACTCTTTGTACACCGCTGTCAAATCAAAAGGCAGGATTATTATAGCGAATGGGTATGTTATGAATGTGAACAATTCATAACATACAGCTATTTACTACATTATCCTTTAGCAGACGCTTAAGCAACATACAGTGAGTATATTTAGATAGGCCAACATAGGGTTTGGGTATCTTGCTAAGGGATTCCTATACTCTGCATTGGTGTTGTTAAATCAGACACAAACCAACTGGTCTAACCTATCCCCTGCCTACCTTACACTTGATGCATGCACCAGGTGTAACTTACACATGTGACAAACTTCTCCTTTGTAGCCTGTGTTTTCACACAGGCAGATGAAGTCGTCCCAGGACTGGATGCATCTGCCCTCGTGTTCACATGGATTCGGCGTGCATCTGTAGATGACATCATCAAAGGGTGATGACACTTACATTACTACAATTGTGTGATGCTATTGGTCATTAATTTCTATTATTATTTTTTATATATTTAGTACATTTATTTTAATTAATTGAAGTTCAACAAGTTTGAATAATATAGAAAACAAAATGTGTTATTCAAATATTGAACAACATGTTGTTGTGGTTTGCATAGTATTGCAAGTATCAGTAATAGACCAGCAGAGACATCAATGGGGTAAACATCAATCTTAAATCAAATAGACGGATAGATGAAGAAGTACCTGTATCATAATATTTTGCTACAAGGTGATGCAAAAAGTAGCTCAACAGTCGGTGAATAATAGTATTTAGTATTGTCTGTGCTAATAAATAATATTGTCTGACACCATACCTGTCAGTGATGCCACAGGTGCCTAGCAGCAGCTCAGCATAGCGCCCCCACTGGCGCTGCAGTATAAAGTCAATGTCAAGCTGTTCGTTGTCAATGTAGATCTGTTGCATGCAGCCATGGAAGTGGTTCAGCTTGGTCTCACATTTCCGTATGGTGTTGTTTGTTTTCGGACAACCTGAGAATAAATACAGACAAACGGTAATTTAACATCGCCTCATCGTTAAAGCTAGAGTGAGCAATTTATTATAATATAAGTGTTCCGACATTATATATGTCGGAACACTTATATATGTTATTTACATTATATATGTTATTTACATATTTGTTGAGATTCTCTTTACATTCAGACAGCAATAAATAAAACAAATGCTCTGAGAAGAAGAAGAGAAAAAGTGGTATCTGTGGACATCGCAGGCCTGTTATAAGCCCGTCTGGTGGCTCATGTGTCTGTCTACCTCCATAGCCCTCTGCCTGGGCCCACTCTGGCCGTGCACTCATTCCGCTTGACCGGAGTCTTCCACGAGGCAGGCAGACCCACTGCTAAAGCTAGCGAGCTAGTGAAGTGTTTTTAGGGAGTGGTTTTGGGGGGAGACCTGAATGCAGGGTTGGGATTTTTTACGGTTGGATACTTTCCAAATCTAGCTTACTCTGGCTGGTAACAGCAAATTGCCCTCCATAGCTTTAAGCATAAAATGTCCATGCACAACCGTTGGATGTGGACACCCTCAAAAACCCACCTATTTATATAATGTTTTGTAATATCAGGAACTTTCTAGTCTTTTAAAGTTGTGCATTACTGTATACATGCTTTTAAAAGCAAGTTAAGATAATTGGCTCTATTTGGGCTAATTTATTTGTTGTTGTAGTGATATTTTGTGCATAGCATTATTTTCTATCTCTCTCTCTGTCAGTAACTTGAACTATTGGTTAGAAAAGTGCTGCATAAATGAAGCATAATCATTGTATTATTATTATGTCCCTCAAGTAAGAGATAGCCATGTTTTTATTTGCTAGTTGCTTACTTACCGCCAAAGAAGTAGCGGTCTCCGGTGCGTATGGTGAAGGGGTTGGTGATCTTCAGTGGAGAGCCCTCCTCCTCATCTATGGTGAGGGTCATAAGGTTGTCCCTGGCAGCCAGATCAACTGTATGCCAGTAACCGTCGTTCAGGCGGTAGCCTAGCAAGAAGAAAAACGGTAGGTTTAATCGATTTGGTTTCACACCACGTAATTATTTAGATTTTTGTATTCTAGAAATGAGAGAGTTGAACCTCTGACATTCAAGTATTGTTGAAGTAGTGTTTTATTCACAAATAAGTCCAAATAAATAACCTTGTATCACAAGGCTTCTCTGATAGAGAACGTCCTATTTGTATTTTCTGATGTTTCCCTATAATTTTATTTTCTGCCACTGTTATATCTGAGGTGTGTCAATTCAGTTTATAATGAAAAACTTCTGCATTTTCACACAGCCGCTAAATTCTCCCGGACATATTAATTAAAATTAGGCATGCTCCACAATATTGTCTTGTTGTTTAACCTCATGCATGACTAGTCATCCATCGGCTCTCTGAATAAATATATTTCACATTATATTATAGTCAATTCTATGGCAAACTGGGATTGTGTGTGTGTGTTCACCTGCAGCAAACTGCAGTTTCTTTTTGCCAGGCTGGAATATGGTGACGTTGACTTGTCCCTCACTGAGACCGAGCTCCAGGGCTCCGAGGTCGTCGGCGAAGCGGGTGAACATCAGCAGCCCCGTGTAGTCCCAGGAGCGGAACTTGAACTTGACGAACATACGGGGCTTCCGGAAGAACCCGGGCACCTGCAGGTAGTTGTTGGGTCCGGCAAACGTCATGGGCTTCAGCAGAATGTCACGACAATGGTAGTGCATCTTTTTCTAATGGAAAGCAAAACGTAAAAAAAGAGAAAAAACATTGAAACACACATTACTTTATGATTTACAACTTGAGACGATGCCATGAACGATGATTATTTGTAAACGGGTTATCGGGTTATTTCAAGCTTTCAGTCATGCATTGTGATTGATGATAAGATGGTGGTTCCATTAACCTTTCGGGGGATACGTATCTCCGGCTCCTCTCTCTTGGCCATGTCGATAATATTGATCCCGTTGATGAAGACGTTCTCCAGGCAGCCGCGGAAGTTTGGCGTGGTGGGGAGGTGGGGCACGTTGCTCTCTATCACACCACCTACATACAACTAAGAGGACTGGGGGGTTAAATCCTGTGTGTTTAAAACATCACTTATTTATGGCATCTTGGCTATGAATAAGCCTTCACGTCTTTAAACAGCAACCATGAATCAAGAAAGCCATGGACTTTCAAGACGATAATGTTTACCGTATGGGTGCATCGGTGCACCCATGCCCCTGAGCCCTTGTTCCCCCCAAACAAAATAAATCTGTGCACGGCCCTGCCTATCAGCTTTCCCATCCTTCACCATGAAGAATTACCTGGGAGTCCAGGTCCAGGTGGCTGAACTCTCCTTTGCATATGGCCGTCACCGTCTGGCTGTCCACGGTGAAGTTCACCTGTCGGCCATAGCGCTTGATGGTGACATAGTGCCAGTGTTGGTCATCCAGAATGTTGCCGGCGGTTAACGTGGTCCTGCCGTTTACCTTGTGCACCATGCTGCTCCCTGAGACACCAGAGTACAGACGAGGACAGACGGAAGCACGTGGGTTTCCCGGACCAAAAAAGCACTCAGAAGCTGGAACTTTAGCTGTGGGTGTTGCTCCGGAAATCGATATATAGGTCTACCCAGCGTTGTCTATCCCCCACAAGGCAATCTCTTTATATTTCAGCCCTGAATAAGTTAATGTCTGTCTTGGATTACTTTCATTGGTGCATTCTGAAAACCTCAAAATGTCTGCCTATCAACCATTCCCACAATGGGATTCCTGTGTATGTGTCTGGTGTCTTACCTAGGCTGATGTGCAGATAGAGACGGCCTCGCTTGAGCTCCAGGGTGACCACGTCTCCCTGCACTCCCTCGCTGTGCAGCAGCAGCCCGTCCTGCTCCAGGGTCTTGAAGTTAATGGCGTAGTGATCCCTTAGTGTGCGGGACCTCTTCTCTGGGTACATGTAGATCACCGTGTCGTCGCCATTGTACTGCAGCACGTAGGAGTCTTAACACACAGGGAGAAAATATGTAGCTTACTCTGTATGTCCTAGACACACATTGCAAGTCTTATATAATCCTTAATGTATGAGATCAAGGGTTTTACAAGGTTTAACATAAGATGGTTTGACTGACTCTGACCCATGGTTGGAATATTTTGTACCATAGGGGCAGCCGAAGAGTTCCAGCCGAACGCCAATCTTCCCTCCGTTCTCAGTGTTCCACGCCAGAGGCAGCAGGCGGACGTGTTTAGCGGTGAAGGCATAGTGGAAGACGTTCCTCTTCACCTGATGGTAGTTCCAGTTTCCTGGCATTGTCTGCATAGTGTGAAGGTCAGAGAGAGAGAGAGAGAGAGAGAGAGAGAGAGAGAGAGAGAGAGAGAGAGAGAGAGAGAGAGAGAGAGAGAGAGAGAGGGGGTAGAGAGAACTAATGAGTGTGTGGATCCCTGTAGTGGTGGGGGTGTAACACCTTATGAAATGGCTGGAGATGATGAACCAATAAAGAGGATTGCACAGTCTGTTCTAAACGTCAATATATCCACTCATCTCTGCGGCAGTTCCGGTCCTTTTCGACAGTTAAGATAATTACACAATCTATTTTTGCATAATGGGCTGTGGACCCTAACATCTCAATAGGATTTAGTTGAGGTGTGTGAGGGGCTTTTCCCTCCATACTATTCCGACAACAACCATTCAGTCCCCCCCCCCATCCATAACACCTACCGAATTCCCCCCTTTCATGACATATGGGGTCCAGGAGTCAGGCCGGTCCCCATAAAGCAGGGTGTACTTGCTAACCCAGTCGTAGGAGTTGAAGGTGCCCTGGGTGGCGACGGCCACCAGCCGGTACTTCCTGCCCAGGTCCACCTGCAGCCATGGCTGTCGGTCCCCGGGGGACGGGGACCAACCGCTGCTTCCTGCAGGAAAGAGAGCCGGGCAGATGAAAGAAGAGAGTGTACACCTGTGTCTGGACAGTGTCGAGTCCAGGCTAATTTAGTAGGGGTGAGTCAGGAGAGGCACAGAATAACACAGAGGAAGGGCACCAGTCTACACCCAGACTTGTTTATAATACATACACCACAAAATAAAACCTATTATATTTATTTAAACACATTTAGATTTAGTAGGGGTGGAATTAATCCAAAAAAGACAGAAAAGATCCCTGTAGTCATGCCCCTTAGCACATATAAGGAAATACTGTGAACTGGTAAACGTTGATATTCAAAGTTTCATTGTGTCAGATAAATTCAAGTCTTACCATATAGTTTGGCAAAGTTGGCAGAGTAGAGGAAGTTGTATCTGGAGGAGGCAAGGAAGGAGGAGGCATAGAGCCCAGAGACCAGTGGATCAACACATTCACCTTGAAGAAACAATGACAAAAGGAGAGGGAGGGGAAGGGGAAGAGTTTTTTCTTACATGCAAATTTTTCTTACATCATTACAACAACAAGGCACCCTATCGAAGGAGCAGGATGGTATTATGTATATTGTAATGACTCATCAGTTTATTGTTTGAGCCATGCTAAGTGGCCCATTTGGAAAACGTTTCCCTTCCAGGACACACTTCCTCTTTATATTCCATTAACTTCCACACTGAGATGCCAAATAGGACGACCTCCTCCAACTGGACAAGCCTTTTATTTCTGAGCACATAACACTGATAAAGACATCATAGATGGTGATATAAAGTAAATGTGTCGGCTATGGCGCCATAGTCGGGATTAGCACGCACCATGCGCTGGAGACAAGGTCCAAGATCAAGTCAATGTTAAAGGTGGTATTTCTACGTGAAGGAGCCCGCGGAGCACCGGTATATGCTGTATCAGTTTCGGCCATTTTACAAGGACAATGGCTGACAAGGGGAGGTGGGGGGCGGGAAGAAAATATGCTGAGCCATGGAGATGCAACCTTGACAGAGAATCATTCGCTCTCTTGGTGACTCTCTCTCTCTCTCTCGCTCTGATCATATGTTACGACGAGTAAACAAGTTTAACCATTTGACCGAAACAGATTTCGTGCCCTTCAGCACGGGGCAGAATCAATTCAGAATCTGTGATGCATCACCCCTAGCGTTGGAATGCCGGGGATATTCTGAAAGGCTCTGAAAGAAATGTGCCTCGCTGATTACACGGTCGATTTGTGCGCAGTCACTTTGGACTCGCGACACGCCTCGCTTCCTTCAGGAGGTGGCTCTGAATTACAAGAGGAATGTGAAATCAGGAAAAAGGAGCTTCGTCATAGCGGGGTTAACCCAGGCCAGCAGACTCCTCTGCTCTTCTCCTGGCAACACATCCTCCATCCTCATTACAGACACGCACACACGCACACATACACACACACTCACACACGCACCACCACCTTTTCTTTACGTTTATTTATCATCTCATTTCTGCAGATCCAGTTGGGCGTTGTCACATCTCAGTAACTACATTAGCTACTCTTACTTCTTCTCTCTCTGTCTCCTCTCTCTCGCTTTCCTCTCTTGCTCTCTCCTATTCTCTCGCCCTCTCTTACTCTCTTACGCCCGTCCACACACTCATTAGTTCTCTCTACCCTCTCTCTCTCTCTCTCTCTCTCTCTCTCTCTCTCTCTCTCTCTCTCTCTCTCTCTCTCTCTCTCTCTCTCTCTCTCTCTCTCTCTCTCTCTCTCTCTCTCTCTCTCTCTCTCTCTCTCTCTCTCTCTCTCTCTCTCTCTCTCTCTCTCTCTCTCTCTCTCTCTCTCTCTCTCTCTCTTGTTTTCCCTACTCCCTCCCCCTTCTCTCTCCTTGCGTCTTCCCTCCTGCTTCAGGGGGTGATGTATTCCTGGCTTTAACGTTAAGAGGGCTGCCTGGGTGTTATTACAGCGTGACGCGGTTGCTGGGAGTGCAGTAGGCACCGGTCTTGCTGCTGAGTCATCAGTCTACCCCGTGGTAGCTGCAAGCCTGCCATACCCTGCTATAGCGCTGCTGGCAGACGACATCGCCCCTGGTTTCATATGCAGAGAGCATCTGCTCCCAGGGCAGTGTGCCTGCCTCGAGCACGGCCACACTCTCTACACAGCTGACATCGGACATCTCACAGACCTGCCTGAGTAATGGATGGAAGGCAGCGGCACAGAGTGTTATCAATGACCAGAGCTGTGGTATTATACCAGGGAAAAGAGCAAGGTTGGGGCGAAAGATTTCACTGAATGATTCATGAGGAAGGACGCACAGCAGGGGGTGGGTGGGGCACAGGGGGTGTGTGTGTCTGGGGGGTAGGGGGGGCGGGGGGTTCTTTTTATATGGGGCTGAGGCAGGCTGAAGAATAGCCCAAAAAATAGACCAAGGGGAAGAACGATTGAGGATATACTGAGGCATGTCAGGCTGTGTCTCTGTGTGAATATAAATCATCAGCATGTCGCGCAGGTCCAAAAATAGAATAGCAAAGTTTATTCTGCGCCGGGTCATTGTACCATCCTCCCTTTTTCCCTGGACGACAATTTGGAGCAAATGAACAGAAAAATCTGTGTACACGCACACACACACATGCACACTCACACTTACCTGCAAACACACACACAGACACACACACACACACACACACACACACACACACACACACACACACACACACACACACACACACACACACACACACACACACACACACACACACACACACCCACAGACACACACACACACACACACACACACATATACCCCCCCCACACACACACACACACACACACACACACACACACACACACACATTATGCCACCACTGCTCAGCCCCACCCTGGCTGGGGACAATGAGGTCTGGGATTTGAAGCACCATTTTAATCTGTCAGAGGTTCTCTGTGAAGTACCGCAGACGGATTAACAGTTTGACCTGTATTCACAGAACACAGCCCCCAAAGACAAGGCTGCCGTCATAGTTTCTGTGATACTATGGACCAATAGGCCTCGATAGTTTGATCGCAGCATCCAATTATTTGATGTTGGATTTGGATTGGATATAATTATGATAGTTATCAGCAGTCACACATGGCAAAGCCGTTATAACACACCTACCACAAGCACATCACGATTCAGTTTGGTACCACGTCATCACGTGAAAAAAAACTCAAATTTACCATACCTCTCATGCATAGCGCTGGTTACCCTGCCTTGTGCTAGCACACAATAAGCATCTCACCACAAGAATGCAACATGCAACAACAACATGATCTCTCCTCCTATTAAACATCCATAACGGTTCCCTCAGCAATGAAAAAAATACTGATAGTGTTGACCTATGACCTTGAACAGGTGCCCACATTATCCACGGTGTCCCTACACGCATAGCAGAAGCATGTGTGCTGACGCCTCCTTCATGCCATGACGCTGCACGTGAAGCCAGTCGCAACTTCTAATAAACCACTGAGTCACGGCATGGCATGGTGGTAACATGAACATGTCACATGATTGATCATATATAAATCATATTGGGGTCGTTCTGACAAGGTCGTTTAGGCGCTAATTGTATGAAAACGAATAGGGCAGGTCAAAAATGCATCTTAAAATATGCACCTGATTAATTATTATAGTTTAAAATCCCCAAAATGGCATCATGCACCGTATTTACTGTGACGTCTGTACCTCAATAGGTAGGCCTATGCGCTTTTTTTTGGACAGGTGATGTAGCTCCAAAGGTACTGCAATGGGGTGGTCCCGCACGCGGCTGCAGCGGACGGTCACGGCGCATCTCAATCAGTGCGTTACAATACGGAATGCCATTTCGCATTTGCGATATAGAGACTGCAATTCTGTAAGCGGCAGCTCACAAGTCTCTCAGATAAATAGGCATGCCTTGATTCCGAAAGACAGAGTTGAACACAGACACCAATGATGAAGAAACTTGCGTGCTGCAAAAGCACTGCAATGCAGACAGAGCTGCGCGGGGGTATCATGCCGCGCATCCACTGCAGGACCGACACATCCGAGCCTCCACACTTTCACTGTACTTTCGTAAAACAATTCGATGCAGAAAAACGCGTTATCAGCGATTCCTCATCTTCCAAACACCCTTTATTGACAGATCATTTGATTTTCATAAGGTGTGCATTGCTGCCCTTTTAGGATTCCAGTAATCAGAGATTTAGTACGTACTGCTCAAGGGTAGCCTATATCCTACTTCGTATTTATTCGTCTTTGATATACCTCATTGTTATACATAACTTGATCATTTCACAGGCCTTACGTAAAACGCGTTAAGATTTTAGCAGATTGAAAAAATAAGAAATTAGTAATGGTTGTTTCACAGGACTTACGTGATGAGCAATGTTGAAACCCCAAAAATAAAAGAGTTATGCGTAATATTTTGCAAATCATCCTTCACTTTGGGCAACGTTTCTCCGCAATAGGATTAGTAATTTGGGTTTGTAGATTATTCTCTCTTCACCGGAAAGGACAGCATTCTTTACCGCCCTCTCCCCAACTTTAACTCGCGCAGTTCCAACTCCTCTTCCCGGGATCACGGGCAGCAGACTCTGCCGGAGCGTGCACGCGCATCAATTGCTGGCGCTGATGCTGCGCTTAGCCGAGAGCGCGCACTGATATATACTATTTTAAATGCTTCCCATCAAGGAGTTACATTGTCTTGTATCCGCATTTTCCAATGTAACATGTTGTGGATTGGTGTGTCCGGCGCGATTAAGCGTCGCAGTTGAAGTTGCGGTCGCTCCAACGGAATTCTGGATTTTTGGTGCAGAGGACGAGGAGAAAAAAAACTTTCAGTCTGAAGGTTGCCGAAAATTAAACAGTATCAGCTCCAAGTTGAGGGACCCTTAAAACAGGATTTTGAGGTTGATTCTTCTTCGAATTGTAAATCAGGGTATTTACCCCCAAATTAGAGTTAGTCCAACTCCGACGCTACTGCTGTGGCTCATTTCTTCTTGATCTATGGCACAGTTCCCTCGCTGGTCAGTGGCGCACTGTGCTGGCTGAATAAATACTCAAATTGTTTTGGTCTCCTCCACGAGTGATGCAGGTCTGTTCCATTTCCCTTTCAGGCAGTATCCATATCAGCACAATATGAGGAGTGCAGAGCAAGGGATTCAGGGCAGACCAACTAGTCTGCTGACCTTGACCCTGTGGTCCACCACATTTACAACGTTCATATATGCAGACAACTGGGACAAGTAAGGTTGGTGGGACACGTTAAGGGATAAAGATACCAGCTGTCCTGTTTTCTCTGACCCCCCCCCCCCACACACACACACACACACACACACACACACACACACACACACACACACACACACACACACACACACACACACACACACACACACACACACACACACACACACACACACACACACAAATGGGTGCACACAACTACACACACACACACACACACACACACAGAGACACATGCCTATGCTTGCACACACCTGAACCACAAACATACGGAAACCCACAAACACACGTACACACATTAACACACACTCATATTCATTAACATACACGTAACCCCCGACCGGCGACCCCCCAACACACACACACACACACACACCAACAGCCTGAATACACACACTCACACACACACACACACACACACACATGCACACACACACACGCACACACACACATGCTGGGTAGGGGGGCAGGGTGGCACAGAAGCTGGGAGGATTTATGTCCACGAGTGCCACACTGGCTCGAAAATAGAAAACATGCTTTGGGATTAAGAAGCGGGTTTATTGGAGGCCAATGTTTGTTGGGGATGAAGCCGGCGATTGAAAGTCCAGTGTGGGTTTAGCCTGTTTTCAATCAAATCAGATTGTCAATGGGTAAGCTGCAGGCTATTGCATTTCCCACACATATCAAAAGCACAGCATTGGATCCTCAGCCCTGGTGGACTCAAAGCAACCTGATTTAAATAGGGAAAGAAGATAAGCACACACAGAGAGAGAACAGGGAGAATCAGGTTTTAAGAAGGTTATTGGTTGTATTTTCAATTGTTTGGAAAATAACAACTATGCAAAAAACCAATTGGACGTTTTTTGCTTATGTACCATCAGTATAATGATAATCACTAGAAGATACTTTTGTCTTAAGTTAAAACCTAAGGAATGGAAGAATTGAAATTAATGTTAATACAACAATTGTCTTTGACTGCAAAACAAATCCTGAACACCGTGATGCATAAATTAGGCAAAATATGATAACACGCTAAACTACTATATACTACACTGAATATTAGCCATACAATAGTCAACTTTCATCAACACAATTCTTACTAATAATAGTAGTAATAATAACCTACATACTGATTAGAACAGAGGTTAGATAGAGTTAGGTGGCCATCTGGCTTCCTGGTGTCCTTTGACATTTGATCCTGGTAACCATGGAAACTGATTGAACGATGTCATTGGCTAAGTTACACCACAATGCTTGATGGTATCATAAAAACTAAAGAAGATACGCAAATAATGATCCAACACCATACTTGGTAGACTATAGTCTGGCTCTAGTGGATATTACAGAGGCAATGAAAGCAATACAACATAGAGGCCTTTGCTACCGGAAAATGTATCCGTTGATAAAAGGTATTTTTTGCCATGAATTAAAAATAAATGTAATACTCTCTTTGTTTTCGTTTAGGACACCATTTTAGAGCTACTTCACAGCAAGGCAATTCAGAACCTAAACCTGCAATACTTTATATGATCACTGGATGGCAGACGGGACATAGACTTTCTTTATTTTACTCCCAAAACCAGACACTGGGGGGCAGTGTGGGCTCTTATTCACTGCATGATCACCATATATTTAGACCATTGATGCACTTAATGATCGTGTTTAAACCTGATTCATTCATGCAACTTTGATTCATACCTAAGGACCTCAGGGCAAAATCCTTACATGCAAACAATTCAATGAATCAACAAATTCAAAAAGGATTGGTAGTCCAATGTCCGATGGCGCCATTATAGTCCACTAAATTGAATAATGTTTCCATAACATCTCTTTGCATGAACGTTCATATCGCTGAGTACATAATTTAAGCTCACTCAAACACAGTGTTTTTTTTTTCAAACAGTCACAGTGTGTTTCAACAAAGTCATCATGAAAGTCCTACCCATATCTTTACTTCCTGACTTTCTCTCTTTTACACTCTCCCTTTCTCTATGATCCACCTCTGGGGTGGAGTCCCACCACATCTTTGTTTCTCACAAGGAGCTGTGGGTTGGATTGTACTTTGTCTTACCCCTATCAGGAAAGTGGTTGTTTTCCATAGGGGTACCATTCGAGTCCATATAGTCCATGTGCTCTGGGCTCAAACACACAGAACTATACTGAGTTCACACACGCATACACATGTGCACGCACACACACACACGCACACACACACACACACACACACACACACACACACACACACACACACACACACACACACACACACACACACACACACACACACACACACACACACACACACACACACACACACACACACACACACACACAACATACACACACACACACACACACACACACACACACACACACACACACACACACACACACAAACATTCTTGCATGTACACACATACAAACACACACACACACACACATACACACACACACACACACACACACACACACACACACACACACACAAACACGCAGGGGCTGCGGAGTCCTGACTCATGCCCATATGGATCCAAGCGATTGCTGTTATCATATCATAGTGTGAATGTGCGATATTTATTGTGAAGATGACAGTGACACAGATGTTAAAAAAATCGACAAAGAAAACAGGATTTAACAAACTAAAGAAGAAAAAGAAAATAACACAGGGATAAAACTGGACGGTGTAATCATTGAAACAGCTCTTCGATGTCAAGTCATTTGTGGACCATTCTGATCTATTAACTATCAAGTCATTCAGAAGACGCTTTCATCAAAAAAGCCACTTGTAGTACATTCAGATCCATGTCCTTAAGGAGCAGGTAAAGAGTAAGGCCTCTTTGCTCTAGGATGCCCATAGGTCCCCTGTAGACCTTCTGCCTAAGACACAAACCAAGGAACCCTCTACGCTATCCTGCCCCCGCTGATCTGAAGCGAATGTGTGTCGGTCTCTCCAACACTGTGTGGTCAGCTGGCTGCCTTAGACCACCACCTTCACCCTCCGGTCTCATACTCTAGGTCCTCCCCCTGCTGCCTTGGCTCCCCCTCCCCAGTCTTTGTCCCCATAATCAGCCTAGCATGGGGACATGAAGGCCCCTGGGAGCCGCACCTGCAGCTCCTCTTCCGTTTATAGTTCAGGCGGTGCATCCAAGACAGCTGCTACAACAGGCTTACCATCACACAAGCATCCTCACGATGGTCTGGTCTGGCCAACATACCTCCGGCCAAACGACAGACCCTCAACCACGGCCCTGATTCACCTAATCAGCCATTGGCACCATCTCGGTAGTTCAGAACCTGGCTCTGGGGAACAAGCTGGGTGGAGGAAACCGATTTCACATCCAGCTCTCCGACTTGAAGGATTTAGAACCAAGATGACTGCTATAGGTGAATTAACGTCCTCCTTTGCGGGAGCTTTTGCATGATAGAATCGCTCACCAGCAAGAACAAGACAACTTTTTATCAGAACAGTGGATTAATTTCTTGGTCTGTCTATACAGTAATATATAAACAGGCTCCATACATGCTGTACATGGCTAGATAGCCATGTATGTCATTTATGTCAGCTATGCACTCTTTTTTTATTTCATGGCATACTGACTTAATAATACTTGTGTTATATAGGTGTCATCGATGCAGTCTGACAATCTGTCAGCAATCCACACACAACCAAACACACACATACACACACATACACACACACACACACACGCACACACGCACACACACACGCACACACACACACACACACACACGCACACACACACACAAACACACACACACTCACACACAGAGGTTTACCTACTCTATTCAATGGTACTGAGAGAGGGGTCCACAAAGACGACAGCAGTGACACCTGCGTTAAGTTTGGATATCATCAACAGCTGTGGCCTGCCAGACACACACGGAGCTGTAGGGCTTTTGTTCTCTGTGCGTGTGTTTGCCACCAATGTGCCTTACACACACACACACACACACACGCACGCACACAAACAACACACACACACACACACACACACACACACACACACACACACACACACACACACACACAGAGGCACAGAGACACACACACACACACACACACACACACACACACACACACACACACACACACACACACACACACACACACACACACACACACACACACACACACACACACACACACACACACACACACACACACACACACAAACACACACACAGACAGATATTTGTCTACCAGGTTGTTTGTCTGTGGTCTTGTCCCTTTTGTCCCCGTCCCGGGGCCTTGTTCGATGTCAACTGGGCTCATCAATGACAATAGCAGCTGGCAGGTTGAGCACACTTACAACATTGACGTGTGTCAAATGAGATCATGTATAATGAGTCACTATAGAGTCATTATATAAGATGCAAGAATATGGATTATTTTTTAATGTTATGATTCATATTGCTTTCTATTGCTATGTTTGAAAGTCATATTTTAAGGTTCCTCTTTTACTGCTGGGGAGATAAGAGAAAGAAATACAGGTTTACTTATTCACACTCACACTGGAAAGACAGCCCGTAGTTATTCAGATAGGCATGGGCGACATTTCTGGAGTGGGTGAAGTTTTAACCTGCCACTTCTGCAAACTTCCTTTCAATGTGTTTTTTTTCTCTTAACACACCCAAAGATACACACACTCACTCACACACACACACACACACACACACACACACACACACACACACACACACACACACACACACACACACACACACACACACACACACACACACACACACACACACATACACACACACACACACACACACACACACACACACACACTGACACATGCACACACAAGCAGATACACATGCACACACACACACACACACACACACACACACACACACACACTGACACACGCACACACAATCAGATACACACACACACACACACACACACACACACACACACACACACACACCAAAACACACACACACACACACACACACACACACACACACACACACACTGACACATGCACACACAAGCAGATACACATGCACACACACACACACACACACACACACACTGACACACGCACACACAATCAGATACACATACACACACACACACACACACACACACACACACACACACACACACACACACACACACACACACACACACCAAAACACACACACACACACACACACACACACGATGATATCGGACTAACCGTATAGGCAGTGCTCTTTTCCTTAGTTAGGTTCTTTGGGACAGAATTCCACTAAAATGCAGTTGGCAGCAGAATGGTTTGTCTTCTTAACATACACACACATGTACACACGCACAAGCAAGCAGACACACACACACACACACACACACACACACACACACACACACACACACACACACACACACACACTTAAAGACAGACTGTTGGTAAAACCAATACATTTATATTATATCACGGAAGTAATTTGTATCTTCAAGTTATCTCTAGACATTTGTACTTTCTTGACGACAATTTACCGTTCAGTCAAAGTTGGTGTCAGATATGACACAAAGAAGTGAC
This sequence comes from Gadus macrocephalus, assembly GCF_031168955.1. NCBI lineage: Eukaryota > Metazoa > Chordata > Actinopteri > Gadiformes > Gadidae > Gadus > Gadus macrocephalus. Next base: position 7,992,640 of record NC_082383.1, on the reverse strand, counting down.
TAAGCGTATGAAAGAACGGAGGTCCTTACTCAGCTTGACGTCGTAATTACTGACCTGGTTGCCGTCAAACCCACTTCCTAAGGCCCCGTCCACACGAAGCCGATTTCATGGCGAAACCGCAAAGGTCTTGTACGGTTCGGCCTTCCGTCCACACGAAGCCGGCGAATCCGCTGACCGAAACCGCAAACTTCTGAAACCACCCTCGGAGGTGGTTTCAAATCTACCCGGTTTCGTTTTGGATTCGTGTGGACGCCTGAAACCGACTGAAACCGTAAACCATGACGTCATCGCCCCACCCCTCGACCCTCTAGCCAATGACTGTTAAGCCCGCGGAGTCTCAGAACTCACAACAGCAAGGATTTCTGTAGCAGAAGCAGCGCTCCTTATGGGCCTGGAATGTGTACTACAGCGTTTCTACAGATCTACCCGGTTTCGCTTGGCTTCGTCTTTACGGAGATACTGCGAAACCGGATAGATCGAAACCGTAACGGTTTCGCCTGTTTCGGCTTCGTGTGGACGGGGCCTAAGGCTCATTCTGTATGAGGGAACCAAAATAGCAACAGGCAGGGTCTCTCTGGGTATTGCTGGGGAACATACTGTAGACGTGTTCTGCATGCATGTGCTGGTACATGTTTGAATGAGGGAGAGAAGGGGGTCAGAGGTTAAGTACAGCTCCACTTATTGCTGGGGTCACCTTCCACATCAGTAAAGGTTGTCTTGGGAGACCATGAGTCCTAGCAGCGGCCTAGATGAAGCACTTAAAAGAAGCTCTCAGATTTTGGTAAATAGATCTCTAAAATGAATGACGTGGATGATAAATGCATGCTCACGGTGCCATTCTGCTAGTCAAAATATAATCATATCATGTACCGAAACAGAAAAATAAATGATTAATTCTGTGCCTAAAATCATACAAGGTTCAGGTTTTTGCTGAATTATATAGACGTGGTTGAGACATGCAAAAAAATGAAACATTATGACGCAATGACATTTTGGGATATTGCTAACAAGTCCACCGAACATTTGCTAAACTTTGTTGCGCAACCCCAGTTTTCTAATTAAATCCATCCTCTTTTACACATGAAGGCGGAACTTTATAGAGGAATGCACAATTGCTTGCAAAATATTACACCCAATGCAAAAGGAAGTATCATAGCACTGCAAAGATCTCTGAGCTATACTGATGTTAACCAGTGGGCACAATTTTCCATATTCAGTAATTATACTTCTGATTCTGCTAAAAGCCTCTCTTAAGGTTGATATCTAAACACAGGAAACAAGACACAGGGTACAGAGGCACACGCTGCCCGACTGCTTCAAAGTCTGTGGGATTTCCATTGATTCTTAAAAACCATCTGACAGCTCTTTTGCAAATGTCCATGGCTTATCTTATTCTTAAAGGAGACATATTATTCCACCAGGTGTGAGTGTGATTAGCCTTAAAATCCGTTTCAGATTTTCGAAACAGTTTGTAAGGCTAATAATCACACTCGCACCTGGTGGTATTATATGTCTCCTCTAAGCTGCACTCGCCCTCATCACAAACATCTACAAACTAAAAGTCACAGAGCTACACAAAACCAAATGCAAATAATTGGACAGACACTGAGAAACACACACACACACACACACACACACACACACACACACACACACACACACACACACACACACACACACACACACACACACACACACACACACACACACACACACACACACACACACACACACACACACACACACACACAAACACGCACGTTAAACACTAATCCTCCACAGGTTCAGAGTTTGGCCTGGGTCACAAATTCTGTATTCAGCATACTTTCACACAGTCAGCAACCTAAAAATAGCTGAAGGACCCTGGCCTTCTGCCCAGCCTCCCCGAACTGTCAATAAGTTCTCCTCTGCCTCCCTGGCCAGTTAGACTGTAAACCCACTTTGCCAAACACCTGGACATGGGCAGTGTCTATACTTAACTTGAAATCTAACTACTTCCAGTTAAGAATATAAAGTTTACTTAACAGTCAATACACAAGATACTTTATTAATCCCAGATGGGAAATAAATCACAGCCAAAAGTTCACCTAGAGGACCGTGAAGAGGAATTAAAAAGAGAGAAAGGAAATAAGAATAAGAAAGCCATACCAAAAAACATACCTACTCGCAACATAACAACCCTGCTTAATGTACACATGCTCAATGTGGGGCCAATGGCTGAATATAATCCTATCAATCATAAACCGTTTGTTGTGGGGCAGCGTGAGCGTGCATATTGCTTGTCTATCTATATATACAGCACTGCATTCCAGAGGTCTTTATCTGTATTCGATTTCCTCTTTCATGAATAAGCACCAGACAATATGAGGGCGTCTGGCTTTTGTCTGCCCACATTCTGTTTGTTTGCACTATTAGTTATTTGGGCTTGCAGACCTCTAGGATATTCCCTGCCTTTGTTTCTCCTCTCACACCCCCTCTGGGTCTCCCTGCCTCTCCAAGCGTTCAGACAACTGCCAGGGGCTTGTTAAGTTTTGGTTGAGAGGCTGAGAAAGCCCTGCCATTGCCCTATTGTGGATTTTTACTTGATGTGTTTGTGTATGTATGTATGTATGTATGTATGTATGTATGTATGTATGTATGTATGTATGTATGTATGTATGTATGTATGTATGTATGTATGTATGTGTGCGTGCGTGCGTGCGTGCGTGCGTGCGTGCGTGTGTGTGTGTGTGTGTGTGTGTGTGTGTGTGCGTGTGTGAGTGCGTGCGTGCGTGCGTGCGTGCGTGCGTGCGTGCGTGCGCGCGCGCGTGCGTGTGTGTGTGTGTGTGTGTGTTTCTCTTGTTCTTTATGTTGAATACTTGTCATATTTCAACCAAGTACTTACTTACAACTATAAACTTTAGAAAAGGTCCTATTCCAGTGTTTACATACTTTGAGTTTGAGAGTTCAGAGAGTGTGTGCCTATTAGGTTTAAAGGAGAATTGGGAAAGTGAATACCTTCTTGCCTGAAAATATTGAACAAACAGTTTATCTTCTGAAATATTCATGTGCGAGTGCCATACCGGTCCTAGAAAAATTTAGAGAAAGCAAAGGCGAACGAAAACCATAACTTAAACATATTAGAGAGGTAAAAAGGAAAAGCAGAATGAACTGTCAAAAATGTGAATTGTCAAAACTTTCTGCAAACCAGAGTATGGGATCAGTTAGTGTGTATGTGTGTAAGTGTAAGTGTATGGGAATTTCTGTCTGTGTGTGTTTGTATGCGCGTGCGCCTACATGTGTGTGCAGTGCACGCGTAGGCATGCATGAGGTGTGAGGGTTAGCCGGGGCAGGAAGGTCACAAGGTGAAACAGAGACTGTTTTCTCTTGGCCTGGGCCACCCCGACCCCTTCACCACACAATCCAGAGCATGTGTATTTGTACACACACCATGTGCGCGTGTGTGTGTTTGTGTGTATGTGTAAATATAAATATACCGTATGGGGCTGGCTTCTTAATGGAGTTAATAATGGATAATCATTCACTGGCGGATTGAGCCTTGTTCAAGAGAGTGTACTTCTCTTCACTGTGCAATTATTATACAGTAACTATTATACAGTAATTATACAGTAACTGTACCATTATGTATAGTACATTTATAGGAATGTATCGGAATAGTCGCTAGATGGTAGTTGATAGATGAAGTCCGCACTAAATAAAACATCACCCACCTTTTGTGATCGCCCTGTAACTACACATCCCCCACAGGGCTCTGCTCACGTCATAAACCACCAGCGCACACAGCTGGCTGCTTTTGGCCCGCTGTTTCGGGTACAGGTCCTACCACATCTGAAACCACTCTCGCAGCGGTCCTATCGCGTTCCAGTATCTGCCAGCCCGCGGTCCGTGGCTGGCTGGGGTAAGACTCGGAGCCCGGGGTGAGGGTTAAGTTCACGGCTCGACGCAGCAGGGGGTGGAGGAAAGGAGAGCAAGGCAGAAGGGGGGTGGGGGTTGGGGGGGGGCCATGACCTATGACCATGACCTGGCTGGTGCTCCAACCCTAAAAGCATCGTCAAAGACGGTACCTGCTGTGCCACAAGGCGTCCGGAGGCCCCCTGCAGTGTGGCACTGCAGGGGGCTCCAAACTGATACGGTCCCATTGTGACATCAAACACAACCGGTAATGTACTACTGGGAAATAACGTGTACGATCCACGATCCAACGATCCAACTTCAGCAATGTGTACCTAATGTGCGGCCTTTCACACTTGTTTTATTGAATCAGGAAGGTTCAGCGTGTGGAAACCTATTGCTTTGATATGACTCTAACAGGATGTGTGTGGGTGTGAGTGTGTGTGTGTGCGTGTGTGTGAGAGAAAGAGTGAGAGTGAGGCAGAGCGAGAGACAGACAGACAGACAGACAGACAGACAGACAGACAGACAGACAGACAGACAGACAGACAGACAGACAGACAGACAGACAGACAGACAGACAGACAGGGAGAGAGAGAGAGAGAGAGAGAGAGAGAGAGAGAGAGAGAGAGAGAGAGAGAGAGAGAGAGAGAGAGAGAGAGAGAGAGAACAGGGCTCTGCTCTGTCTCTAATCAACTTGACATGTGCAGCTTGTCTCTACACCAAGACTCGCCTAAACTCTAAATGCCAATTTCAACTCACGTTGTCCTAGCAAGGTGGGGCCTACGGGAAGTGGGTGGGTTCAGTCCTTTGAGAGAAAAATGCAGAAATGTCTGGTATCAAACATTTATTAAAAACCTCGCCAGAGAGAGTAAGTCTTTAAATGTCAGAGCAACAATACAATGACAAATGCAGAGAATAAAGGATGGACCTATTTACAGTTGACACAGCGATGGGATAAGGGGGTCCAATCACTCAGAAGAAAGACTGCTGCACCGTCTACTTCACAAAGAGCTTCTTGTTTGGTTTGTCCAACACTTGGTCAATAGTTTGTTCATGTTCCGTAATATGCAGTAATAAGCACATATATCATGATTACGTGACTTTGCACATTAGTCTCTGCCGGTCGATGTGTAATTACTTGCTCAGAGCCAGTGGTATCATTCTGATGATTTTAGCACAGCTTCTTGTTGTATTTAAATAAGTATGATAAACCTCACATCTACTTCTAGTAGTAGTAATAGTGTTAATAAGAGTGGGACTATAAACCCTAAACTATAGAAAATCATGAATCTATGCCTGACACATTGTGTCAGGTTATGTGTACATGTGTGCATGTATGTATACAAATACACTTTGTTATGTTTGTGTGTTTGTATGTTTGTTTGTTTGTTAATAAGTGATCACAAAATCATCAGGAAAACAGGGGCCCCATAAATTATGAGATTTTGGTCTGGTTTGTTTCAAAGTGTATAGTTCAATGGACATCATTAGCATAAATGTCCTACAGCCTGGAATTTTCCTATCCAATACCTTTAAAAAACAAAACAAGATGTCACTAATAATTGAAGATTATCATATATCTACTACTCAACTATTTTTACCCTATATGAAGCCTCCCACTCTCCCCCTCTGTATTAGTGTGGGTTGAAGGAGATCTAAAAATGAAACATATGTTTCTGTGAGTATGTAGGAGCTGGGGCCCCGTTGGCGTATTGTTTTGGGGCATGGATGAAAGATGGGAAAGGACTGGATACCGGAGGAAAGTGGGGGTTGTGCTGCCATACATTAAAGACACACATTGGCTATACAATCTTCAATGAAGGGAATAGCAAAGCGAATAAAGTCCAAACTCATGTATTGATCATGATTAATACAATGGCGGTATGTGTTTCACTAAAAAAGAGGTAGGTACTACTACGATTAAAAAAATAAAGAAGTTGTTGAGGAAAGGGTTAAGGTATGTCTGTATTGTGTGATGAGGACCGGAGGAAATTAAAGGACATTGGGGGATGGATATCACGTGTGGGTGTATTTAGCAGCACTACTCTGACCACTGAAACTATGCGGTGTTTTAGCAAAGTGGAAGAGTTAGTAATTGTAGTAATAGTAGATATGAGGAGTGCTAGTGTGCGTGTTTGTGTGTTTGTGTGTGCGTGTGTGTGTGTGTGTGTGTGTGTGTGTGCGTGTGTGTGTGTGTGTGTTAGTCTGTGTGTGTACGTGTGTGTTTGTTTACGTGTATTGCTTGTGTGTTTGCGGAGACGGACATCATTTTCAGGTATTGTTTCAATTCCCAAACATCATTTTAAAAAATGACCGTCTAGAATATGCAACAAAGACCTAATTTATAGGGTTAATTGCACGTGTGGATATTTCGTCAGTACAATGGGCGTCCAAGTGGGCGTGTCATCCCGGGGCGTGGACGTATCCAGCCAGTCAAATGCCTTGTTTGACACGAGCAGGCGGATCGCCCTGCCCACTGAAGTGTGTCTCAGATGTTGTCTCTCTCAATTTTGTTCAAACTCAGGAATTACCTTGTCGTTCATACACATATATGTCGTAAGGTTCACCCTCTTGGTGTATACAACAACTTTTGAAAATTACAAGATCGTTTTTATACTAAGTATTCTTTAAACGCAATCAGTTTGGGAAATAGCAGCGTATCCCTGGGATCAGCGAAAGTTACTTTTCTAAAGTATCCCGCGGGGCAGCAAGGTGTTGCAGAAACGGATTTATATCGCTCTTAGGGATAATTTACCATCCCGAGTCCCAGTGATTGGGCTCATTACGGCTATGTCCTCTTCCACAGTCAAGGGACATTTATCGTGATTCATTCAAGAAGAGGTTGTGCCACCTTTTATTTCGCTTGTGGACATCTATGGAGAGCGTCCTGCTGCATGCTCTCACGCCAGCAGTGGAGTCTACTTTTCACCTCCGGTCTTCCCTTCACACGCACTCCGGGACAAAGCTGTGAATGTTGACTCTAATAAGACCCAACATAGTGGAAGAGGACTACCATCACCTCATTTGAATGCCTTTGCAAGGATTTCGCTGGTTTTTGTGCTGCAGGCAGGGATTCAGTTTGCTCGGACGGGACTATGGGGAGAGAGAAGAGGAAGAATCGTTTGAATTGCGCAACAACGAGAACCTGACTTCCAATGGACGGGTAAACTAGCCACACTTTGCATTTGACAGCCACTACATATTTTAATACTGCACGTTTAAAAGATTCGTACACTATATGCCTTTTTTCGTTGACTCGGTTATAACTGAATGAACTATCATCCAGATGTGATGTTTAGGCCAAACAGCCCAGCAGAATATCCAATATTCAAACTATGATAGTACATAGCCTACAGTGTCGTGTGGATCTCAAGCATTACTCTATTCCTGTATATTCCTATGGTTGATCTCAAGCATACTGGCCCTTGTCCTACAATACATAGTAGGCTACAGACTTTAAAAAGTAATAATGAGGATTCCCTTCCACATAAGGGAGCTTTCCGTAACTATGGCCTATAGGCCTGCTCGCATTGGCTCTTGAAAATATTTTGGAGCTTGGCCAATTTAATGTATGACCAATAACCTGTTAAACCAGAGGTCAAATATTTGGATCCGCTGTGATTGTACATAATGTATTGGTTTACAGCTGGCCTGTGTATAGGCATACCTCGTGAAATCCAACAGAGTTAAAAGAAAGCAGGCAACAAAGCTGGATGTTCAGTTGAACTGGTCCTCTGTGTTTGGCCAGCAGAATTGGAAGCGAGACTGTGGCCTTGTATTCTCTGTAATGTTAGTCATCTGATCAGACACAGAGAGTTCGCTATTGCCCATCCACTTGTAAGAGGGCATTGTTGCCTCGGATTGGGCCAGCCTTTTACAGTCCAATGTGCTGCCGATGAACAGACAGACCTCATGAAACCAACTTAAAAATATGAAACTTTTTTGGTCTGATCTTTCCAAGCTCCTTACTGTTCAAAAGAGATAACTGAAACATAGATTAGCATTTGTTTAGTCAGTACATTTTTTACAACATCAAAAAAAGATATGCCAGAAAGTTGGCAAGTTAAACTGCTGAGTTAAAGTTTACACTTGACTGACTGGGAAAGTAATTGCACCCGGGGCTCAAGCCTGCATACAGGATGCTTATCTACTTGTTAGACCTTTTGTCTGCTTGTAACCAACGGTCGAAACACGGTACAGATTTGCATGGAAACGTTTGGAACAATAACGCTGAATAGGGCAACTTGGGAATGAGGGCTGTCACTAAGGTGACACGGTGCAATCATTCAGTTGGTTTTACGATACCTATACAAAAAAACGCTATTACTTAAGCATGTGCAACAATTTTCTCTGATCATCAATGTCATATTCCTCTTTGACTTTCAGATATTCAGCAAATTTGTCTTAGGCCTATTGACTGTATTCATTCTTTCAAACAGCCTATTCCTGTAATATATTCTATTCACAAACAACCTAACACCCATCCAGTATGAAAATGCCTTCCAAATTATCTCTTCATATCACTTATGATGGTAATTATATTATGAGAATAAAACATGTGGGCGCCACCGCAGGAGGTACAAGACCGTAATGGGAACTACAAACAAATAAAAAGTAAAAGGCAAATATACAACGTCTCCAGAACCACATTAAAGATCCTAACGTGAGGCTTTTTCGTGTTCCATATTTCTTGTCCAATGCAGAAGTAGCCTGTAACCGCAGCAGCGGCCGATAAGAGCACAACATCTGCTGTTCTGCTGTCCAGGGGTATCTTGAGAGGTGTCACTGTGTAGCACTGTTCTGCTTGGCAAACACCCCCGTCTAGAGTTATCATGCACCATCTGTCTAGCAATGTTGGCCAGGGAAATCTAACCATACGCCATTACCCCTAAATCAATAGGAGATCCTGGTAACTGAGACAGACGGCTCTTCCTGAAGCAACTTTCAAAGCCTCTTTTTCCGTTACTTCACAGTTGATGCCTTTCTGGAGTTCTGTCATCTGCAGATTTATGCTCCTTGCATTTCTATATTAATTGTGATGCTAGTGAGTGACGCTAGTGGGTCTTTCTGTTATCCTGGTTTGTTCAGAAATTGTTCCTTGGACGTAGGAACAATAGCCAACCATTGGAGTTGAGTGAATCAGCACAGCGTTGTGAAGTTTACTATAGACTGCTTAATGGTACTTACCCAATACTCCCTTTACCGTAAACCGAGTACATTTTCTTACCAGCTAGTTGATTAGCCAGTTCTAACAGAAGTATTCTGCCCTTTATCTAATGATTGTTGGCTTCTAGGCTTACTCAACGTTTGCTAAGGATGTTGATCATTGATTACCTTCAGCTGCAAACACCATTCCCTTCTGACACACACACACACCGACCTATTGTGTGTGTTCTGTGTGTGTGTGTGTGTGTGTGTGTGTGTGTGTGTGTGTGTGTGTGTGTGTGTGTGTGTGTGTGTGTGTGTGTGTGTGTGTGTGTGTGTGTGTGTGTGTGTGTGTGTGTGTGTGTGTGTGTGTGTCCACGTCCTGTTTGTGTCTCATATTTCTAAAAGCCCATGCTGGGAATGAGCCATACTTGGCCCTCGCCATTATACAACCCATGTTCGTACAGGGTTCTCCTGGAAAAGTTATTGATCTGGTGGATGCTCTTTAGGTTTCTACAGTGTTAAAGCTGGCTTGGTTGGGGGCTGGGCACCTGGTCAGAGATGGCTTAGAGGGCAGAGGTCTTCAGATGAGTCCCAGGGAAAGCCCTCTAGGGCTTCATCCCTTGTTTGCTCAGCCTCCTCCATAAAGTCCAGTAGTTGCCAAGCCACTTTTCAAGACAGCTGGTCAGACCTCCCTCTATGTGTGTACATTTGTTTTTTCAGACTGCCCGCTCTGAAATACCCATTTTAAAAAGTCTCTGAAACGCTCCTGCCAAGGATGACCACAGAAACCCACAAGTCTGGTGGAGTCTCCCTTACTCAAGCCATCCAAAAACCTCACCACGAACTCCAGTGTTCCTAACCTCTGCCAGGAGATGCCACGTTCGGTGACGTCCGCAGTGCCTGTGCCGTAGGCAACTCTCTCTTGCCAGGATACTCGCTGAGGGTGGAATTATGACTCCCTTCTGATGCTTGCTCAGAGTTCAGACTTCAGAGGCTAGAACTGGGCCAGAACATCTTACCCCTTGCATGTTTACAGTCTTCATTCAAAGAAACTGCTCTCAAACAGCTGCCCAAACAGTCTCGCAATATTGAATGCCTCTAGTGTTGGGACAGCAGGGCACTCATTTTAGGACAGGACATCCGTCATTCTCTCGTTTTCTCTCTCTTTCTCTCTTTCGGTCTCGCCCATGTTTCCACTGAAACCCTGTTCAACCTTTTCCTCCCTGTGAATTTCACCAAAAGACAATAATCTTAGTAAATGTGGAGCATTTGCAACAATGTATTATCTTACCAAGAAACAAACTAGTTTAGTCCCCCCCCCCCATCTTTCACATTAACCGGTTGTGCTCCTCAAAGCTTGATGTATGATGTCCTGTCAGTTCCCTACCCCACCTCCTTAGGGGCTGTGCATCTGGTCTTCAGACAGACACTGGCTGAAGCCTTTTCCAATGGTTACTCAGCCTCCCAGGAGAGAGAAGGAGAGATATATTGCGGATGTCAGAAACGGAATGATCGGGTCATGATTTCTGTTCTCTTCTATGTGCTGGACTGATCTATTCCATGTTGATCAAGGCAGATTTCAGAATGATCTTCATAATCACATAGACTGTTACCAAGGCAGGAAATTATTGAATGCGTTGATCTGAGTCACTATCCATTATTAAATAAAATACAGCCCACTGTTTGACTTAGGACTGTGTCATGGAATCTTGCTCCAGATATGCAGTTTGTAGAGGGGTCGGATTTGACTTGTCTCTGTCTCTGTCTCTGATGTACTGCCACATCAGTGGATGACAGCCGGGATGGGATTATAATAACCCAGAAATCCTGTCTCGGGTCAGTTTTTCGTGCCCGAATAGTTTTGACTAGTTTTGTCTACATTACCGCCGCCTCGGTTAAGTAAAAGCATTTATAGCTTCGTAATTTCCTCATCAGCTTAGGGTCACCTGCTGGACATGCCTTCCTCAGACACCGTCCTAAACGAGGCTTTTTCAGTTGGTGTTTCCTCTGTTATTTCTGATGCAGCACACTGTTTTTTCAGGGCCCTGGTCCTATACTTAGGTCAGCTGTGTGTGTGTGTGTGTGTGTGTGTGTGTGTGTGTGTGTGTGTGTGTGTGTGTGTGTGTGTGTGTGTGTGTGTGTGTGTGTGTGTGTGTGTGTGTGTGTGTGTGTGTGTGTGTGAACTGTAAGGGGCCAAGAGTTGACCTGGATTGTATTTCAGGTAGGCTGAGAGCCCTGCCGGGCCCTGGCAGCCCCTGCAGAACTCTGCTCAAGTGGTGGTGGGGCGGCGAGAGACATCAAGTCAAGTCACATTGACACGCAGCGTGTCCTCCCCAGCAGGGAGCCGGGCACCAAAGGCACACAGAACATCTCTGATGTCTGATGGGGTTTTCCAAGGTCACTCTGGGCAATCTAGGGGCCCTGCACGTCGTAAGAAGAGACCCCCTTCCCGTCTCTTGCTTTACAGGGGCTGTTCTGAAATGAAAGGTTCAGTGTTCCAGCCGTGAAATTTGATTTAGTTTGTCTGCCAGTAGGAGGGTGGGGGGGGAGGGGGGTGTGTGTGTGTGTGTGTGTGTGTGTGTGTGTGTGTGTGTGTGTGTGTGTGTGTGTGTGTGTGTGTGTGTGTGTGTGTGTGTGTGTGTGTGTGTGTGTGTGTGTGTGTGTGTCCTCCGCAGTCCTTTCCACAAGAAGCTGACCCCTGGGAGAGTAGGGGGTGGAAGTGTAATTTAGTGCGAGGATTAGGTCGCTAGCCGCTGAGGCCGATTCCCAGACAATTGCTGGGTTCGCTTGGTTAAGATCAGACGAGATTAGAGGCTCCACTCGGGAGATAATGTACATCTTTAGCGTGCTAAACTCTTGTTAGCATGCTAAATTAACAGGCTTAGTTCCCTCAAAACACGCCATGCCCATTTGGTTCGCTCTTTTTCCCTCTGTCATCCCTTTACTCGCTTCTAATTCTATACATCAGGAAGCAGAACGCCATGAGTATGATTTTAGTTTACCATACGAGCTCCACAGTGTTAATTGGTATGTTGGAACAATTGAGCAATTTGAACTTCAGCGAGTGAACTCTCGTTACACCCAAGGGACAATGTTGACGCCTAGTAAAAAAAAAAAATTGTATTCAGAAGAAACAATTTGTTGTGAGAAGGGCAGGTACCCCTGTTTAGTTGATATACTCAGGATTATTTTCTTTTCCACTACCAACGTTGAACAAATCCGAATTGCCAAATAGCAAAAGCGAAGCCAAGAATTGGAGGAACTGTGCAGCTATGTGATGCTGCAACCTAGCCAAGAATGGCAGAGCGCTCTGCCCTATGGGCACAGAGTGAGGGTTTTTGAAGGGATCAGTCCCAGCCATGTTTGGAACCAGTACTGGGAACCAACCACTGTATCTGTTGCCACCTATTGACTTTATTCTCTGTGTCGCTCTCCCTGTTTCTTTTGTTGACAGATCCCAACTGACGTGACTGTTTCTCAACCTACACACACGGCGAATGGAACCAATGGGTAAGGACATCAGAGGGAGAGAATGGAGAGCGAATGAGACAGATTTGTGGCGGGTTTTCCATTAAACCATGAAATATTTGTTCCTTATTTTACTGTGCAGGCAGCATGTTCTTCTGTGGTTTGGAGTACTTGTGTTTATTTAGCATAGTACCTTCACTTCCCCTCCTCTCACCTTTTTTGCGCATGGACTTTAAGTTCTCGCCTAATGTGCCTCTTCATAAATCACCACACACACAGAAACACACGCACAGTTCTGTCTGTCTGTGTGTCTGTGACGTCTGTCTGTCTGTCTGTCTGTCTGTCTGTCTGTCTGTCTGTCTGTCTGTCTGTCTGTCTGTCTGTCTGTCTGTCTGTCTGTCTGTCTGTCTGTCTGTCTGTCTGTCTGTCTGTCTGTCTGTCTGTCTGTCTGTCTGTCTGTCTGTCTGTCTGTCTGTCTGTCTGTCTGTCTGTCTGTCTGTCTGTCTGTCTGTCTGTCTGTCTGTCACTCACTCACTCACTCACTCACTTAAAAAAGACATTCTGAGTATACTTGATTATTAACATACATGGTTAAAGACGTACTTCTTTAACCATGGTAGACTTTGTCAAGCTTTATCAATAATTGTGTCAAGCTTTCATTTTTAGGCCTGTATGGTTCCTCTCATTTATTGGGCTTCTGTGGCTTGGGCTAGTTTCGTTTTGTCAGTTCCAGTTCCAACCTGTTTTATTGCTAGTAATTATAGCTGATCATGTCTTGACTTTCAATATGCTATAAAGTGATAAGCCTCAATTGGACCCTTGTGAATTAATATGCAAATAGTGTGATTTATAACATGGTGGTGGTGTGCCAAATTCCTTTTGGAATGACTGTGCTAATAAATGATTGCATGTTCCGGGTACTTTTATTGTAACTGTACTACATTGCCGGTCATGGATTTTGGTCTGCACAACCAGAATGTCTGTCCTCCAGCCTGTCCCCGTTAGGACAAGCTGCTGTTCTCGCATGGCGCACATGTAATAGAACCGTTCATCCCGTTTGATCGCTACTCTCTAGAGTTGCATGTGTGGCCACACTAGCACGGGGTCAAATCCCACTGGAGACCAGGGCCATTCTCTGCAATGCAGCCTCTACTCTGTCCCCCTCCCTCTTGTCCTCTCTCTCTCTCTCCCTCCCTCCAAACGTCCGTCCTTCCCTCCCCTTCCCTCCCCTTCCCTCCCCTTCCCTCCCCCTCCCTCCCCTGTTTTCCCAGTAGTCTCATAAACCACATCAGTGACAAGGAAGTGGAGTCCCAGCTCACGCCCCCTCCCGTTTTGAACAGTAAAAGACTGTAACGCGCCTGTGTTCAGACTTCACGAGAACCACGAGGACTGTGTGTATACCGCAAATCACCAAAATGAGGGCCGCCATGGAAACGCAAAAAATAACGGGAGGTTGGCGTCGGCCTTTATTATTTATTGGTGCAGTGCTCCCCAAGTAGGCTGCAGCACAGTATTTCAATGGGTCGACGGGTAACTGAAGTACATGGGGTAGGGCTGAGATAACAGTGAAGTATATGATCAAGATAATCATAGGGAATTTCCCATGCCAAGTATTCATCACTTTATGCTTATGGAATGGAAAAGTATGTTATCTAGTATAATGATGTATGGTATCAGACCAAAGTCGTACCTTATCTATTTACTGGAATTTTTATTAACAACTATGTATTTAAAGGGCATATCTTTTCGCCGTAATTAAATTTGACTACAAACTGGGTACCAGTAACTACATTCGATTACACAATTATGGATTTTACTATCCCGCCCTTTTACGGGGCCCGGTGGATGAGGCAGTATGGGTCAGGCTACCTTAAGTCTTTGCAGGACATTATAGGTTGGCTGACTTTTCGTCTCACGCACTGCCTTAGCTACCCACAAAACGAATTTAGTTTCTTGTTCTGCGTATGTGTGTACTTTAATTTTTTTTCTTGGAGTGTGTGTGTGTGTGTGTGTGTGTGTGTGTGTGTGTGTGTGTGTGTGTGTGTGTGTGTGTATGTGTGTGTGGGTTAATTTGATTGTGTGTGTGTGTTCAATTGCATCTACTCTTGTTGTATCTGTGTTCATTTGAGCGTGTGTGTGTGTCTGTGTTTAAGTGTGTTCACTTTTTTGTTAATTTGTTGCTAGTGTGTGTGTGTGTGTGTGTGTGTGTGTATGTGTCAAAGACCTGTATGTTTATCACCTCCAGGCCTCGAGGAAATCCCATTGCTTGATTTACTACTGGTTTTGTCACGAGTCTGTTAAAAAGCTGAGTGTAATCACTCGCGAGCAGGGAAGCTAGCGAGCACAGCCCTCACTCATTACCTTGCCAATTACTCAACACACCCTGAGGGCCAGTTTTGTAGAAGGAGGTCATGCTACTGACTGATGACACAGCCGATGGTGCCATGATCAGCCCCTCCCATTTCACAAAATGAGGTGTGGCTGGCTCACGCACTTCGATTTCTTTCCCTTTCTCTTTATTCAATCATCCAGGGTGAACTACCCATAACCAGTCATCCCTCTCAGATATGAGTCAGATGTATGTAGGTATTTGGTCTATGGGTTGACCTCTGTCCGATTGTTCTCGGGTTTTACCTGTATGTGATTGTTCCAGGGGTGGACCTATATCTGATTGTTCCAGGGGTTAACCTTTTTAAACTTGATTGTCACTGGGGTTGAACTATAATATTTGATTGTTACAGGGGTGGACCTTAATGTGATTTGTAACAGGGGTGGACCTATGTATGATTGTTACAGGGGATAACCTATAGGTGATTGTTACGGGCCTTGACCTCTCATACATGATTATTACAGAGGTGGGCAGGAATATGTGTTTGCCCACGCTGGACTGAGGCTGATGGTTGTGTAACCGCTGACATCGTTGGCCCTGCTGCATGCCTCATGTGGTGGGAGTCAGATGGGCCCCAGCGGTGGGCTGGGTCAGACATCTCCCCCTGTACCATATTGTGGATCGGCCCGTGGGGTGAGGAGATTGCAAGGGTGACAGGAGGTGTCGATACTATTATTTCTACATTTGAAAATGTACACGGCACCGCATAAGAGGAAATTGCGTAATCTAAAGGTTTTCTCAAGAAGACAAAGACCGGTCAGCTTTTATTGTTTATATGTGCCCTCTGCTTTGTGATCCAATGGGAATCATTCGAGTTGGCCAATGGTGTGTCCTCTCTAATTTCCTTGCAATAGTGGAAATACCATGGCACTGAATAGCCCACCGCCGCAATTCATCATGTGTTCTGACATGCAGGCTGCAACGTGGTTTTGCCGCAGTAGACGAGACTGTGCCTTTTTTTGAACTGCCATTGTTGTCTAAATTCAGTTTTAGGAAGTGGTTACAGAACTACACTCCTGCCCGCATAGTAACTCATGGTAACCAAGTGAGGATCATGGCACATCGGTACATGATCAAGAACCAACGCAGTGCAACCTTGTTTTTTCTGGGGCTAATATCGGCTCTGCCGTTGTATGGGCCCTTCTCGTCGTCGGGGCCCCCCCCCCATGTTCTCTTTTCCAGGTGTTGCCAGCCGCGGCAAGCTGACCCCATGGGGGCATTCTTCCGAGGCTGCTGACAGACACAGGGCAAGGTCCTCCTCTGCTTGCTGGGATCGCCAGTATCTATTTCGCTCATCCGCCACTGCTGTATTTTTCCATCCACATTTGGCTATTCTCCCTGTGTCTCTTGGTCGAGTTTAATTTGGGAAGCAGAGGGACAGGCCAGAGTGTCACCAGAGCAGGAAAAGAAAAAAAAACGGTACAGAAGAAATGGTATTCGGCCCTCTTGATCTTCACCCATTCTTGCCCCTCCTCCCTCGACACATCCATCATGCCGTTCTCTGACGTTGCATGAATATCATTACAGACAAGGAATGACACAAAGTGCACTGTTCAGCAGACGCGTGAGGATAGAATGGCACCGTTCTTCAAATTTGTTTCGTAACCTGTGGAAGTTTGCGTGTCAGTTAGCCAACGGCCGTTTCTCTTTTTCGTTTTTAGATTGCGAGGGAGATTTGAACTATTTTTAATGCGTTTCATTAGATAACGCTCCACTAAAACCCCTTGAAGAAGTCTGATGTTATCAGGCCATAGCTTTCAACCGATCCTACACAGTCTCCTCAGTCACTCACTGAGACTTCCTACACACACACACACACACACACACACACACACACACACACACACACACACACACACACACACACACACACACACACACACACACACACACACACACACACACACACACACACACACACACACACACACACACACACACACACACACACACACACACCCCTTCTCAAAACATTATTTTTGCTTTCTTCTCTGCCTTGTCCAGAATTCCTTGGCAGTGATCTTGAGTAAACAGGGTATTTTTAGCTGGGAGGTCATATAGTCCCAAGTCCTAATGACAACATTCCCATTTTCCCACCAACCGTGATGCAGCGGCCTGCATGACCTACCCTTGTGTGTGTGTGTGTATTTCTCAAATGGGTGGGGGGGCTATAACATTTCTTACTTTTATTGTGCATAATAATATAATTTTAAAGCACTCTGAAGATATATTATGGATACATATGTATATTGTATATTTATTCAGTCTATTTATCAAACCAATTACAGCTGACGTAGTTTGATGACTTTGGAAAGTATGGTTGGATCTGAGGCCGAAATCACGTTTAGCGACAATGTATTCTAGTTTTTATTTTTTTCAAGTTGCGTTAGAAAGTTGTGTTTAGGGTTGATAAATTATTATTCGATGAGTCAACCACCCATAGAGCTGTAGCTAACGTTACCTTGTGAATTAAATCGTGCCGCATCCCAGCGCCCAATCCGTGTTCAAAAGCATACTAAATACTTTATGATCATGTTGAACGTTGTTGTAAAGTTATAACGTTATGCTACGCATTAGCTTGGTGGCTGGGCCACTTGTCATAGCACATCGTAGTAAGGTTGATTGATATTTGAATATCCTATCAGTACATTAGGTCTCTACTGGATCAATGTTTCCTGTGTTTCCCAGGAAGTTGACAAGTGAAACAAATTAAACGAACGTTACCCTGAATTAAACCAAAGATTTCGCTGGGTCGGACAATGTAGGAAACCTTTGGGATAATGTAAGGACACAACTCTTTTTGGGATATTGACATGCAGAAATGTTGTGTATTATACCTTTTTTAACAGTTAATATTGAACTGTAAACATAACCTATAATCAGCTGTCTGCACACCGTGCCAATACACAAAGTAGTCTTAGGGCTACCTTAGGGGATTTAACCTTTTAGCCTCAATAATTTATCTTGTTTAGAAGCTTTTTGACTCTAAACGAGAGTAAAGATTCAGTTCTCTGTCATGTCATCTCAAGCATTGGCATTATTAAATCCAGGACAACCTTCAGTGTCTTCTTTATCAGCAGGGATGTAGGCTACTTTCTATACTGACTGACTGGCCGTGCGTCTGCGTGTGTTTAAAAATAAATAAATAATGTGATATATTCTTTTCACCCTCGATCCTCCAGACCCAACAGCAAGGACACTGCTTTGTTCAGCTTCAATTATAGCCTTCCTGATTTTATTAGCTGCATTGACCACTGCAATCGATCAATCAATTAGTGATTGCGACAGCAGCTCCAAGCAGACGGTGAGCAGCCGCCTCATCATCCTGTTCTCCGCGGTTCAGCACGTCGCCATGCGCTCCATGTAGTCTGTTCTTCTTGGTCTTATTCGGTTTTGTCACAGTGGGAAAGGCTTATCTCCTTGATATTTAGCCCTACGTTTATGTTTTTTATTAAACGTAACAATTAAGTTTACTTTAGCTATTGATTAGATAGAGTGGACCACATAAAGTAGCAGTTGGTAACTGATATTCAATTGAATAACTCGGGACTAGCTATAGGGCTTCCAATGGCATAGATTAAATCCTTTGTTTATTAGAGCTAGAGTACATAATTATGGACTTTGAAGCATTTACAGATTCATACTGATTATAGAAACAAACGTCTCATCACTTTGATTCCACCACCACAATGTATAGAACGAACATAAACACTTGAACATTCCTTATTTTTTAGTCCGTCTCACACAGCCGTCCACAATAACATTTGAATATAACCAAATAAATTGGTCAAATCAATTGGGGATTGTAGAACCAATTAAATTTTACCCCCCAGCAGCAATCTTCCTGCCAACGCTATTCCTTAATTCCCCAGCTGCCTGAGCCCACTTCTGCTCTCTGACTTGTTGGTTCCCATAATGAGAGGAAACACTATGGAATCCTCCCTGAGCCCGTTGAGGCTGGCG
The DNA here is from genome assembly GCF_031168955.1 of Gadus macrocephalus. Taxonomy (NCBI): domain Eukaryota; kingdom Metazoa; phylum Chordata; class Actinopteri; order Gadiformes; family Gadidae; genus Gadus; species Gadus macrocephalus. Next base: position 7,973,778 of record NC_082383.1, on the reverse strand, counting down.
CGAGGGATCCGGGCAGCAGAAGTGTGTTGCTCACGTGGTGCACATGTGTGATTCTCACTTCCGTAAACACAGACATGTAATTAATTATTGTTATTTTCTCCACGTAACTCTCCACCGATGTCACTCTTTTGCGGCCAGAGTACTTTTTTTTTTTCCCCACCAGACCAACCCACCAGGGGGGACTGTGAGGAAAACACAACGCCTTTATTTCTTTGTAATGTCACGATGATTTGTCTTTTTTTTTTTGCCACAAGCTATGGGTCTGGAGCAGCTCAACGGTAGAATCACAGGACTGTTTCTCCTTGACAGTAGGTAATGCATAGGAGGGGAGGGGAGGGGGAAAGGGGAGGGGGGTGGGAGGAGGAGGGGGGGAGGATGGATGGGTGGGAGGGAGGGGGGGTGGGAAGACGACGGGGAGAAATCCGTCTGTGGATCTGCACTCACTCTGCTCTCTGCTGTGTAATCCCCGTGTCAAATTGTTTCCTGTACTCCACAGGAAGTCAGTGTCCACTCGGAACCCCCGTCGCTGAAACCCTCTACTGGGGCTGGTGGGAATGTGGGGGCGGTAGCACTGAGCGGGAGAAAAGAGGAGGAGGTCTGGTGGGCGGAGGGGGGGGGGCTGAGGGGCTGAGGTGAGGCTACTGGACAGCTGTGCAGATCCCAGAGTCTCCTCGGTCTGTTTCCTGAAAAAACAAAGACACACACACACACACACACACACACACACACACACACACACACACACACACACACACACACACACACACACACACACACACACACACACACACACACACACACACACACACACACACACACACACACACACACACACACTCAGGCGCATAACCTGGTTGGTGTGAAATTAGCATGGCGTGATGTGGAATGAAAGCCTGGGTGGTTGGGACATATGTAAAAGCGTTTATGCTGTTGGTTGACCCCTAAATGGATGGCTCCTTTTTATATTATTGTTTTTGTAAGCCTCTGCCACCTGAACCATGTCTTCTTTCTCTCAATAAAGTACCGGACAACTGACTTTTAACCCCCTCCAGTCTGGCACAAGGCCTCATGTAGTTAGGCTTGTTTGTAACTGTTGGTCTCTGAGGAAACCAGTTATATTGGATATGGTCGTATACTGTCTTCAGCACATGGATTTGTATTTATACCCCAGTGGTCCTAAACCACCTAACATTTTAAGAGATAAGTTTAGGAGACTTGGGAGATGTTAGGAATGAACATAACCAAGCTACCGGAGGGCGATTGACTTGAATGGTGCTACATTAAAGGTGGGAACGTCAATGCGTTTCAGTGATACGCGACAGCTGGCATGATGAACTCCCAACTCATTTTACAGTAAATGTTTTCCAGGAAAACCCTAAACCGATTTTCATAGCTAAAACAATAAAACTGCTCTGTATTGTATTGGCAGTTAAACTCTTGGATATATCGTTCAGTCATTACGCAGAGCTGCTAGCTGGACTTGATGTAGGCCCACATTTCACACACCCATGCCAACCCAAATTGAAGCTGTCCATGCAAAGATCTCCTCTGGATCAAAGTCTCCAACGGTCTGCCATTGTCCATGAAGCCATTGTATATTTCAACATTTTAACATTTAACGCTAGGCCTTGGGACCCAGATGGTTTCACTGATTCTACCGAGGGCCCATTAAAGTAAAGGTCAGTATTGTTTGGATTGCATAAACGGGGGCGAAGGAGCTACATGGCTTCTTCTCCGCCCTCTTCTCTTCTGTTTGGCATTGCAAAAACAAGTGCACAGAAAGGCCATCGGAGCCAGGCCTTACTCTGAGGACAATCTGGGTGCAGCATGGGGACAGACTATTATTGGCTTTATTGGGTGAAAGTCCAGCCTCTTTTTGGTCCCAGCAGTGTAGCAGTAAGCCAGTATTGCTTGCAGTACACTTTGCGTGCCATTACTCTGAGCAGCGATTTTATATTCAGATATTTTTTGGCTCTGATATCATTTTATCTGCCTATCCTGCGTACCCCAGAAATACAAGCGTACCGCTTTATTTTATTAAGTTACGCACATGTGTAGTTTTTTTTAAGCGAAGCACCATTTGAAAGTACTGCAGAGTGACAACTTGGTCACGTCGCTTGCCATTTTTTCAGCTCATCCACGGCTCACAACGGCTCTCAAACTGATGGCAGGGCCCAAGGGACAAGCTCGCGTTCGCTCCTCCCGGGGCCAGAGTTTCTATAGATTAGAATCTGTTGTCTGGGTCGGGGCTGGATTTAGGTCGGGGCCGGCCAGCGGTGTGTCCCTCTGGCCGCCCGTCTCAGTTTATGTAACGCATGGCTTGTTAACAACCTCAAATGAGCGAGGTCCTCTCATGTCTCGGGTTTATTTTAATGTTCTGGACGGGGGATGCCTGCATGCCGAGCCGATGAAGGTTCCACCATAGCTTCTGCTGCCGCTGCCGCCGCCGCCGCCGCTGTGGGGGTGTGCAGTCGCGGTTAGGAAGCCAGACGTACGAGGATAATATGACTCGACCCTGACCCTATTCTGCCCCTCCACCCCTCCTCCTCGGGCTGCCCTGCATTCTGGTGATGCTGTTGTACCACACTCGCATACCGGCCACCCGCTCCATCATATTCAGTTTCACCGTGTGTCCAAAGCGTTCCCTTGGACGCCTCTCTTAAGCGTTCACTTAAACCGGAGGCCGAGAAAGCAAGGATACAGAACTATTGAGGCTGGGAATTATAAAGGCAAACGATGTGCGTATATGCCACACACCCGATAGGTTCCGGACAGGCGAGGGCGTTTGACTCCCAGCTCAAAGGTTCTAGGGTTCATACCCCAATATCTACCCGTCTGATGTAATATATTCACTGATAAACGTCTAAATGGTGCTTAGAACTCCATTGTGGAATGATCAAACCGAAGTAGAGCTGTGTGATTTAGAGAAGATGGCCCTTCAGAGGGAAGACAAAGCAGATAGAGCCATATTAGGATTTGGGCTGTATTAATTATTTATTATTCTTGCCGTCCATGAAGAGGATCGATACTGGCCCGGGCTGATTCATGCTGATGAGAGGTAACCAGAAACTGATTTTCACCGGGAGAAGGGGGCGGGGGCGGAGGGCTGGCTGGAGCAATTTCCTGAGCGTCGCTCTCCGGGGAAGAGGGGGAGGAAGGAAAGAGGCGTTTGTCAATCGTACCTCGCAAGTTAGTTAGTCACAGGAAGCGGGGGGGGGGGGGGGGCTGGGGGGGGGGGGAAACAAACAAAGTAATTGGACAAATAAACGAGGAGAGATGGACCGTCCAAGCTATCTGGATAGGATGTAAATGGACCTTGGCCCATAGATAAGGTCCTCCTCTCTGAGTCGTCTGCGCTGCAGCGCAGGGGGCCAGATGCGCTCCTCGCTGTACTCGGTGGGGCCGTGGCGGTTACCTTGACGGCGACTACTCTGCGATAGTTTCTCGTCTTTTTTTTATTTTATGTTTTTAAACCTGCCTCAAGGACGTGACCTCTTGAACTCCCCCATCTTGTGCGTGACGGCCGTGAGTGGGCTGGCCGAGACTCAGACTGGCGTCGCTCTGACATGTTTATTTTCAGTATCCCTCCCTCGCTCTCCCTCTCTCTGTCTCTGGATCTCTGTCCGTCTCTGTTTCTGTATCTCTCTCGCTCTCTGTCTCTCTCTCTCTGTCTCTCTGTTTCTGTATCTCTCTCTGTCTCTCTCTGTCTATCTCTCGCTCTCTGTCTCTCTCTCTCTCTCTGTCTCTCTGTTTCTGTATCTCTCACTCTCTCTCTCTCTCTCTCTGTCTCTGTCTCTGTCTCTGTCTCTGTCTCTCTCTGTCTCTCTCTCTCTCTGTCTATCTCTCTCTCTGTCTATCTCTCTCCTCTCTCTGTCTATCTCTCTCTCTGTCTATCTCTCGCTCTCTCTCTCTGTCTATCTCTCACTCTGTCTCTCTCACTCTCTGTCTATCTCTCGCTCTCTGTCTCTCTCTCTCTCTGTCTATCTCTCGCTCTCTGTCTCTCTCTCTCTCTGTCTATCTCTCGCTCTCTGTCTCTCTCTCTCTCTCTGTCTATCTCTCAATCTCTGTCTCTCTCTCTCTCTCTGTCTATCTCTCTCGCTCTCTGTCTCTCTCTCTGTCTCTCTCTGTCTCTCTCTCTCTCTCTCTCTCTCTCTGTCTCTCTCTCTGTCTCTGTCTCTCTCTCTCTCTCTGTCTCTCTCTCTCTCTCTCTCTCTCTGTCTCTCTCTCTGTCTCTGTCTCTCCCCCCCCCCCCCCCGACTCTGCAGCAAAAGCGCTAAAAGATAGACGAGTCCTCCACACTGGCTGCACCCCGGGGGGACTCGTGTGTGTGTGTGTCGGGGGGGGGGGGGGGGCAGCTATATGTGGGTTTGTATGTGTGTGTGTATATGCTGGCGTCGGGCCGGGGTGTTTGGCGTGCGGCTAAGGAGGGCAATCGTGAGGAGTGGGATATTCGCAGCACTTGTTCCAGGCGCCAAACTGACCCATCGTATCAGGACGGGCTCAGTCCCCTCTTGGAGCAGACGGAGTGGAGTCCTTCAATAATTAACTCTGTTCTCTCTGGACGTGTTCCTCCCCTCCCACGCAGGCACCTGGTTCCAGGGGTCGCGGGCGAGATGAAGAGTCTGATCATTGAGAAGAATAACATGGGCCTGGAGGACGACCCGGAGCTGCTGGTGAAAGGTGGGTCTGACGCCCGTCTCGTGTGGGAACCCGGTTCTCATTTTACGTTACATTTTACGTTCGGGGCATTTAGCAGACACTTTTATCCAAAGCGACTCGCAACGATCCATCACACACATTCACACACCAACGGATGAGTCAACCATGCAAGGTGACAGCCAGCACGTCGGGAGCAGGTAGGGTTGGGGGTCTTGCTCGGGGACACACACACACACACACACACACACACACACACACGTCAGCTAGGAAGAGGGGATCGAACTAGCATCCTTCTGGTTACAAGCTAATCCGCTCTAACTCCTGAGCTAAGCGACCCCTTTTGTGCCAGAAATCGTTGAACGATCATCATACTTACATTGGTAGCGTTCAACTTGTAGATCAGTCGATGGCTGACTACAAGTAGGGCAGGGTTTGTGTGTGTGTGTGTGTGTGTGTGCAAATGTGACTTTGGAAATGAAAGGTACATAACATACATTGTGTTTACATTTCCCCGATGCTGTGTTTGTATTGAGGTGATAGTTTAAGGACGTTAAACAAATTTCCCCTTAAGGGTTCAATATTAGTTTAGACGACGATTACTTCAGTGACGCAAGGTTGCATGACTCAACCCAGAGATGGGAAGTCATGTGAGGAAGTATCGAAGAGAGCAATGCTGTCATGTTTTCATCAGGTGAAACCACTGTTTGCCAATCTGATAAATGTGAAGTGGACATCTGACCAGTTTGCACAGCCAAAGACCCAATGCTCATTGCATAATCTGAGTATGCCCGTATGTTTTACTACATCAAAGGATACAACGAGTAATCCGGGTTTAATCAGGTAATGCTAGACACAGATGGGCTGAAATATTCATTTAACTTACAGTTAACATAACCGGGTTCGGTCTCGATTAACTTTTCGCAGTCGTCACGTGCAGCGACCCTAATTTGATTACGATTGAATTCTGGAGTTGCGTGCGTATCGGCTGGTTAGTTTGCCACGCTAGAGTGTTCCCGTTAGCACCGTAGCCCCACATGTGGCTGGCAGCTGCCGGCGGGCTCTTCCCGTCCGCCGTGTGTTTGCAGAATGACACCGAATGCTACTGGCATCAGAAGGGCCTAACTGTGGCGTGCTTTTGATGAGTGATCTCATGGGTTATTCCGGTAGGATTTTTTTTCTGACCGACGTTACCGACGCGGAGCTGTGAGCTGCAAAGGACGGGATAAGTTACATTCTGTTTGGGATGGCGGCAGTCTGATCGGCTAATTCTGACTGCAGTTACCATGCATCGGTGGGTGGCTTCCCCCCCCCCCCCCAGCAGTCCCCCCCCCCCCCGCCGCCCCCTCTCCCCAACGACCCCCTGCAGTGCCAGTGTACTTCTGTATGCCCCTGCCACTCTATCACTGTCTGAATGGAGGCGCTCGCATTCCTTGGGAAGAGGGGTGGGTTGGGGGGGTTTGGGGGCTGGTGGGTGGGAGAGGGGGTGTTACTTCCCGAGGGCCCGGAGCAGACGGCTGTCATCAGGTTTACTCAAACCGGGTGCACAAACCACAACGACCACCGCAACTGCAGCAGAGTCATGGAGCCGCTGGGCTGAGATGCGCGTCCCGGTCATTTCGCCCCCTCGCTTCGGTACTATTGACGGGGTCAACCTTTCAAAGGAATTCCCCCTCCTCTACCATCACGATGCCATTAAGGCCCCTCTCCTCGTGGGGGATTCTACGGGACGTCCCCGGGGCAAAGACATTGACCACTGTTGTTCAGTATATAGGCCAACCCAGCGGGGTTGAAGCCGAACGCATGGCTTTATGAACATGTGTCATTGATTTAATAGTTGAACAGAACGGCCACCTCTCCTTATCTGGCCGCTTCTTCCGCTCTGATAAATCGGTTGTGTTTCCGTTGCGCTGAGTAACACAACCGGTGGGCAGTGTCAGTGCAGAGCTCGGTTTAATCCACTGGAAGGAGATTGGTCTGTACTGTGAGAAAGTCCAAATCATGTGACTCACAACTAGGTACACCCCCGTGGAATATGTGTGGTTCCTAAAAGCTACATCGCTATGGCCATATCGTTTAAGGTAAAACATTTCTTTGGGGTATTTTGTTTTAGGAAACGGGATGGGCATGCTTTCTAGCCTGCTGACTTTAAACACGTTTTTAAGAGAGCCATGTGTTAGACAGGGGTCATAAACAAGTGTTCAGAGTAGAGTGACCCTTTGTTTTTTTCATCTGTTTGAAGGGCTGGCTGTGGGGGTCAAAGGTCACAAATGAAACAAATTAAAGGTGATCCATGGCCGCCCCCAGGGGAGGCATTAGCAGGGTTCATAGATGAGACCCACATGGGGGAGACCCGGACCCACATGGGGGAGACCCGGACCCACATGGGGGAGACCCGGACCCACATGGGGGAGAGACCAGCACACACATGGGGGAGAGACCAGCACACACATGGGGGAGAGACCAGCACACGCATGGGGGGGAGACCAGCACACACATGGGGGAGAGACCAGCACACACATGGGGGAGACCAGCACACACATGGGGGAGACCAGCACACATGGGGGAGACTAGGACCCACATGGGGGAAACCAGCACACATGGGGGAGACTAGGACCCACCTTAAGCCTGGTCCATTTAAACTCTGGTCTTCGTCGTAGCACGGGGCCCGTCCAACACAAGTACAACCGGGGCCTCACGCACCATCGCGTGACCCAGTGCTTATTTTTAGCTCAGACTAGGTTAGCCTCGCCTTTTTGGTTTTCCATGTGCACTTATCAGCAGCACTAGTAAGATGGTCCTCAAATAGACCCTTACCTTTTACCCAAAACCCAGCGTGTGTGGTTTGAGCTCAAGTCGGTGCCAGGATAGGGTTAATGTAGAAGGCGTGCCAGAAGATATCTGAGAGTCCATGCAAATACTTGTGAAAGATCCAGCATTTGATTGGCATCAATTCAAGAGCTCTGTTATCGTTGATCTGTCCATGGGTGCTCATTTGAGGCTATAGGGAAATAAAGGCAACGGAAAGACAAAACCACCTCTTTGTCTTATTGTTATGTAAATTGTGATGGTCAAATTTCCCTCAAGGGTTAATTCCCCTGTAAAGAATCATTTCCTTCTTTTTCTGAACTAGTCATGCAGAAGCCAGGCAAGACAGACTTTCACTGCTAGGGCATGTAGGCTAGAAAACAGCCATGTGATGAATCTGGGTTTGACTATGTGTGTGTATGCCGGCACTGGCCGACGATGGTCCATAAATCAGTATGTAGAGTACCATTACTGTAAATCAACAGAAATAGCAGCATGAATAATTTGAGTATAATGAATACATATGTTTTATATCTAGTGGTTGTTTTCACTGAGTCACATACTCAGTGAAATTTTTTTTTTATTGTAGCATTGAGAATGTACCTACAAGTACAACGGATTGGGCTACTTCACATCATGTAGCCTAAATATTCCCTGGGGGTTGTTTTTCTGTGTGTGTATGTGTGTGTGTGTGTGTGTGTGTGTAGGGTGGCTGTTGCGGGAGGTGCGGGGCAGCTGGATCAAGCAGCGGCGCTACTGGTTCGTCCTGAGTCAGGACTCCCTGGACTACTACAGCGGGCCGGAGAAGGGAGCCCGTAGGCTGGGCACCGTGGTGCTCACCAGCCTGTGCTCCGTCATCTGGCCCGACAAGCAGAGCTACAAGGAGACGGGTGAGCCGCACGCACCCACCTGGTGCATGAACGCACTCGCACGCACACTCTGACACACGCGGACGCATACACAGACCTACGCACACACATAGACTTGTGCTAACACAGACGCACACACAAACAGGGTCAGCTCCAGTTCAACCAAATGCCAGACTTGTTTCCTTCCATTCATGCGGTCCAGTGACTAAACTTTTTTCTAAAGAAATCCCAAAGGAAGGCATTTTGTATGTATATATTTTTATTTTTGGTACACATTTGAATGGTTGTGGTGCCTTTCTCTCCACCCTGTTTTTTCCCGTGTATTGCTGAGTCGGATTGGGAAAAGCCCAGCGCTGTTGAGGCCTGAACAAGGCTTCAGCATTCTCTTGAAAAAGAAGAAATAACTTCCAGTAATTACCAGGATTATCTCATCTATATATATTTGTTTCCCTTCCCTGGAACGCAAAGGGAGACGAAGAAAGAGAAATTCTCTGGAGGCAGCAGGGCAGAGATGAGAGTCCATTGTTGTGGTTCAGAAGAGGGCGTAGGGGTGACCTGTTGGACTCCATAGACTGTGCAGAGACTTCCGTCGCAACGTTTGCCCCGACCCACCTCTATGTCCCGGACGATAAAGAAAAATAACCGAATCCCTCAGTCAAACACTGCGGTTCCCAACTCGTGCCTGGGGATTTCCCCCGGCCTTTAGGACCGCTGTAAAACACTGGCTTTGTTGGGTTTGCTGCTCATCTCAATAGCCCTGTTGTTTTGTGTTGTGTTGTTCCTCTTCTGGCAAGGACGCATTTTGTCGCAGAAGAATCGAAATTTAAATGTAGTTAACTTCCTCTGTAAAAACAACCACCTCCTGGTCGTTTAACTTGGTCGCCACAAAGAGTTAGTTCCGCTTCAATGTTCCCGTAGCCACGAAGCATTACACAAGAGTTCAGGTAGGACGGCCAAATCAGAAGCCTTTGTCGATTTCTGAGAATTCGTGTTTCCGAAACCGACGTGCATCGTGAGATGACTCGTCGTTTTCCGTGGCCGGGGGGGCCAGAGGGCCACTGGGATGTCTCCTTAGCGCATCCTAATGCTTCCTCTGAGGACGAGGGACACTTCAAAGTCTGTTATTCTTTCTCCACCCCCCCCCCCCCCCCCACCCCCCCACTTTCAAGTCTTCCTTTTCAAAGTCGTTTGAATCCTCACAACTTAGCTCAGTGAACCTTAACCTCTGACCCCTGGCTCTCCTGTGAGGAAGAGAGAGAGAGAGAGAGAGAGAGAGGGAGGAAGTGGGGAGAACGAGAGTCACGCATGAAACGAGGGAAGGGGGGTGGGGGGCTGCATCCTGTGTCGTGACTACATCAGCAGCAGGGCTAGCTTCCCTAAATCACACGATCAGGATGTCATCCTTCGCCAAACTCGGTTCACATGGGTTTCTCATCAACTACCGCTTTCTACTACTGTTTGTGATAAAATGCAGCATTGCGTTGGTCCATGAAACCACAAAAAAAAAACAGGAACTGTTCCTGATCCTCCAGCGTCCTGACCTGAATGAACCTTTTGAGGTGTCCTTACGCAATAAGCCGAACCCCGACGTGCTTCCCAATGACCGGTCTGAACATAAAAAGCAGAACCAACCCACTGCGACCCATCGTTCCTGTATGCTGAACCAGAGCTGGCCTTTTGTGTCTCCTGTCGCGTCGCAGGGTACTGGAGCCTCACGGTGTACGGACGCAAGCACTGCTACCGGCTCTACACGCGGCACTTCAACGAGGCGGTGCACTGGGCGTGCGCCGTGCAGAAGGTCATCGACACCAAAGCACCGGTGGAGACGCCCACCCAGCTGTTGCTGCGGGACATCGAGGTGTGTGTGTGTGTGTGTGTGTGTGTGTGTGTGTGTGTGTGTGTGTGTGTGTGTGTGTGTGTGTGTGTGTGTGTGTGTGTGTGTGTGTGTGTGTGTGTGTGTGTGTGTGTCATCAGCCTGCAGATGCATACAAACTGTAAAGCATACACTTGCACACAGACAGACAGACGGACACACGTGCACACAGACAGACACACGTGCACACTACAGCATACAAATGAACGGCTGCACAGCTGCTGCTAAACTGTCAGGGACAAGGACTGCCCTAAAACAAGCCAACAAGTTCTCTCTCTCTCTGTCTCTGTCTCTGTCTCTGTCTCTGTCTCTGTCTCTCTCTCTCTCTCTCTTCTCTCTCTCTCTCTCTCTCTTCTCTGTCTGTAACCATGGTAACCTGACAGGCACACGCATGGAGGCCAGGAGTCCAAAGTTTCCTCTGACTGCCTTGCCTTGCCTTTCTTTGTCAAACTACCTCATCTTATTCCACTGCACGAGGGCAGAACACAGCTCACGGGCGACACACCGCTGAGCTGGTGAAAGGCTTTCAGAGGGTTATTTTAGGAAGCAACACAAAACAAGGATCATTTTCAGGTACCCAATACTTCCAAAGTAAAGGGCTTGGAGATGAAAGGGCTCCCTTTCCATCTTTCTGCACACAGAGACTGGGCGCATTCAGGGGTTTTCATTAGCGAGTCGATTGTGCCTAAATAAACCAGAGGACCATTTCCCGGTATACGGATTTCAGCCCCCTCTGCCTTCAGGGAGCGCCGTGTTCACCGTAATCATTACATTGCACTTCTAGGAACTGTTGAAGCACCTCTGATTAAATATTAGAAGAGAGAAAACGAAAACGGGATTCCTTTTCTGCCGCACTGAGAACCTCTTATACCGTAAGAGTAGACCTTTTAGTGCACGCTATATATAAAACGTGTCACATTTGATAATTATATAGCAGGGGGCTGCCTGAGAACACCACATGGAGGATCTCACTAACCAGACAGATAACGGCGCTTACATCACTTCTCCCCAGACAGATGCAGCGGGGCGGGGGTGGGGGGGGTGTTGGCGGCGGCGGCGAGGGGACTTCCTTGTGTGAACCAGCAGGGTCCGATAAGGACCCTGCTGGGTCCGATAAGGACCCTGCAGGGTCTTCAGGCGATGCCCCCCCCCCCTCCAAGCCCCAGGCCCCCTACATCTCATAACGAGTGGTTAATCGGAACCGCTCCGTCTGGCTGCGGCAGCATGAAGGCCCCCCTCAGATGGCTTCAGACGCCTCATTCCTCTCTCGTCTGGACCCCCTGCTTGAGGACCCCCCGTCGACGTGGGGATACGCCTGTGTACCGTCTCTCCGTCGGTGCCCCCCCTGCTTTTACAGCGCCCCTTTGGCACGCCTGCACCCATGTGTATACGCTCGCGCTGGCGAGTCAATAGTGAGGCGTTGATCAGCGCACCGGTCTTGTGGTCATGAAGTTCCGTGTTTGCTCTGCGTATCTTTTGATCACGGCCAAGATCAACTTTCTCCTCTCCAATGAGAAGACCTTTTGTTGAGGCTGCTGATTCAATCTCTTCCGCCTCTCACAGAAGAAGCAACAGTCCGTACGATCTCTGAGATTTGTGTATTGGTGGTGTGTGTGTGTGTGTTTGTGTGTGTGTGTGTGTGTTATGAGTTGACTGTACCGATTTTGGTATCCTGCTGTGCGTGTCTTATTAGCGCGGGGACTACACTCATTGTACCGGTCTAACCAGACGGGTCAATCTGTCACCACGGTGAACCGAGCTCGCGCAGGAATGTGTCAACTTTGCCCACAAAGGAGGGCAGTGGAGACCTGTCTCGTAGCTATAGATGAGGGGGGCAGGGGGGGAATCCAGTGGCAACATTACTAACAGGCAACAGGTGTTTCACTACAGAGCACTGTAGTGTAGTGCAGTAGCAACCCGTGAACACCCCCCCCCCCCCCCCCCCCCCCCCCCCCCCTACCAAAGGGCACACTGTAGTGAGATGCATTAACACTTGCACAAAGTCGCCTGCACAATCTATCACAAGTTCAATCACACTTCCCACTGTAAGTTGTCGAAACTCGCTCTCTTCGTAAGACTCATGACCCCGGTCGGATTGTCTCTCCTCCTCGCTCTCGCTCTCGCTCTCTCTCTCACTCTCTC
>NC_082383.1:7878177-7961330 GCF_031168955.1 Gadus macrocephalus | reverse complement strand
GGAAAGACTCTTTCTCTGCCTCTCTACCTCTCTATGCCTCTTCCTCGCTCTCTGGGTCTCTCTCTATCGCTCCCCCCTCTAAATGCCTTTTTCCTCACTCTGCCTCTCTGGCTCACTCTCTGGCTCAATGTGTGCCATTCCGACATTGCTTTTCCTAGAAAGGCGACCCTCCCTCCCGCCCTCCCACCCCCCCCCCCCCCCCCCTTCCTCTTTCACTGCTGGAATAGTGTTGAGAAGAAGTTTGCCTCACCCCATGTCCCACCCCCCCCTCTTTCCCTCGCTGAGATTTATCACACACAAACACGCACACATACACACGCACACATGGACAGCAACACACATACGCGATCACTCATTCACCGCCCACCCCCCCCCCCCACCCTCTTCCACCACCGATCCCTGACACACTCATCAGAGACGCGGGGGCTCAGCTCATGAGAGCCCCAGCCCAGGCTTGCATTACCTGGAACTGTTGATGCAGCAGCCGGCCATGTGAACTTGGAACTGCAACCAGATGTGGAGCTCATGCAGCTCAGTCACTTTGGCTGCGCTCGCCGTATAGACTCTGTCCTCCACCACCATCGCCACCCCCTCCACCAGCACCAGCACCACCTCTCTGGGGACTATTAGGGAGAGGGGTGCGTGCAACGTGCATGGATGTTTTGCGTGTTTGAGTCACGTGACTCCTGTGCACATGCGGAGAGAAGACGGAGAGACCGTGCCTGGGCTGTGTGTGTGTGTGTGTGTGTGTGTGTGTGTGCGCGAAAGAAGTGAATATACTGTAGGCACAGCGTTATCTTCACCAAAGACTCTGACATGTCGCTCAGTTGGGCTTCTCTACTTAGCTGCAGCTTTCAACCTGAAAGACCACAAACAAACTAACTGTTGGCTGTTTGGAGAATTTTGTTTTAGTTGTTTTTTTCATCATGTGTCTAATGGCAAAGCGTTCGATTGACTTCTGCTCCTCATTAAATGATTCTGCTTTCGTAAGCAGGGGGTTGTTTGAAGCTGTTGAGATACCACGTTAAAAAGCCCGCCAAGGAATGTGGACAAAAATTTGGGGGGGTGGGGGGGGGAGAGAGAGAAGCTTGACGATGTGTACTTATCCCTATCCACCGTTGTTTTTTATTTTAATTCTGGCCATTGAATTCTGTTCTTGTGTTATTTATGTTTAGACATTAACTTTGTATATTTCTTTCTCATTTCTTTTTTTTTCCTGTCTTTTTAAAATGTGGATCTAGATGTTTTTTCAATACTGGCTTATGTTGCTACTGGTACCGGAACTATAGGTACTTTTTTCTTTCTTCCAAAGCAGGTGATGAATGTGTGGAACCAGGTTAGACGCACTCACAGATCCCTTCCCTTGTCAGTATGGACACGGCGGCTCTGCTCCTCGTTTCTCCGTCTGGGTCTTTCAGTTGGACTCCTGGAGCACACGTTCTGCCATGTCACGGGTTTGATCATGGACCAAAGATGGATGTCGGGACACTTTTTTTTATAGAAAATGACCCCCCCCCCCCCCATAACTGCTCCTCCTACTTTATTTCATGTCATGCCCCTTTACTTTATACTCCAATATATTTTTGACAAAAATGTAGGGAGATCCACCTGTATTTGTACAACTTTTGTAAGACTAATCTGAGATCTGAAATTGATTGGTATTTTTTTTTGGGGGGGGGGGGGGGGGGGGGGGCAGGGAAATTGTATTTTAGCAGTATTATCTGATCTACGGCCCTAACAATCGAACCAGCCACCCTCCCTCCAGCAGACGTGTTCACTCACAGTGGCTGACTGTCATTGCAAAGCCAGCTAGCGCTAGTTTCTCCTGCCATCCTGCAGGCCTTTAGCTTTCTACTGCAGCTGCAGGCAGCTCTGAGCTACACACAAACACAAACACACGTGACTAAGGACAAGAAAAATCAGAGGTTGCTGCTTTATCTTCAAGCTTGTTTGTATGCATGGTACTTTTTTTTTGTATTTTACGTTATGTAACGTGTGTATTGTTAATTGCACTATTGTTTTAGCTAACTTGGAAGTGCAATAAAAACTATAAATACTGTATGTAATTAATAAATGAGCACCATTTTACCATATCCTTGCAAGTCTTTTCCTTCCTTAACAAAAGATCATGTGCTTTCCAGGTGGGTACACTCTGGAACCATCATGCCCCAGCATTGTTTCTATCTGGCACTTCAGAGGGCTACGGTTTGGGGTGAGCTAGTATGGCTCCAAACACCACCCACTTGAAAGGCTCCTCTGGTTCAAAACAAAGGCTGGGTGAGCAGGCGTTGCCGAGTGCCACGGTGTTCTCCTGTGGTAATGAGCCTAAACAGACCTGAAGAAAGAAACGACTTGGCCAATGATAACACAAGGCCACTCTAGGTTGAGATTTCACAACTGGGATTGAAGAAAACTGCTGGCTGATCCGAGCATGTAACCCTCTTTAACAGATACAACCCAAACTATTTAGTAAAAAAAACAACTTTTATTAAGTATATTTCACACAGGTTCAACAGGCAAAGCAACATGGTATGTACATTTTGATGACCTTAGAGCTGACTGGTTACTCTTTTAGGTCATATTTAGATACAGGCACGATGAAAAACAAAAAGGTCAGACTTTTGTACAATCTCTGTTTTGAGTGTCATTGCAATTTAACCAATTCATCAGCATTGCAGTTACATTGAATGGAAACACCATTGAGCATGTTAAGCCCCGAACCTCTGAATATTTTTCAAAAGGCTTTTGTGAGTGTGGACCCTCCCAGGAAATGTGATCAACCATCGTGTCATAAATTCTGTGGATGGCATAACGAAATCTGATGATCAGTGACACAAAGCACTATCTAATTCCACAACAAGGGGGCAAATTACTGTCTAGGTTTTGAAAGGGTGGCAAATTTGCAGTTTCACAACCACAGGGATCGAATACTGACACAGATACGTTCAGAAGTAAACAAGGATCAATGCAGAGGAATCGATCACCTGACTACACCAATGGCAGGGTTGCTTTTGGGGGAGTATATCGGGCTTAGTTTTGACCATTCGATCTACTGATAAGCATTTCAATGTCCAGATACACGCCATGCAATAGAAAACCTATAGAGATGAGATGGCTGGTGTTTGTGCAATTGGGAAACGTGGGTGCCGTTGTATCTGGAAGGCGAGACCGACACGGTTTTGAAAACCCTAGTCTTGGTAAATACAGGATCCTGGGGGGAGAAAGAAACTGGTGTTGGGGTTAGCTAGATGAGAGCTTGAGCACAGGCGCTCTCATTGCTCCTGTGTTCCCCAGGATATGTAGTCTGGTTTGGTGGCTGCACTGTATTCATCGATCAGCTGCTGGACAACCTCGCGAGAGTTGTCCAATTCATCAAAGTTATCCTTGAAAATGTCTTCTTTACGGAACTGCTCCAGGAAGGCCTCCCGTTTCCGCAACTTGTCGTACTGCCGGCACGTCCGCTCAAACAGCTGCAAGGCAAACGGGCGGATCGTTAAAAAGGCTGCTTTGATTGGATTCAGACTCACTTCATAAGGTCGCTTCGGATAAAAGTGTCTGCTCAAACAATTAAACGTCATGTTTATTACGGCTAAACTCAAGTGGATAAACCTAAAATAAAGTAAGTCAGCCTCAACATTGGAGTATTTACTATAGAGTCAACACTTAAATGACCTTACTAGAAAGATAATGAAGAAAATACTACGTTAATCCCCTAGAAGAAAAGACAAATCACAAAAGAGATCCCCCTTTTGTGGGAGGCGACTTACAGAGGAGATGCTGGTGTGATTGGCCATCATGAGGCCGCTGACACGGTGGGCCGAGGGCAAGTAGGGAGATTTCCTGGACAGGGCCACCTGGATGCTGGCCGGGCCCCAGGGGATGAAGTTGGCCAGCTTGCGCTCGCGGATCCTCTGCAGACTCTTGTGCACCTGAAGACACCATAAAAACAAACCCCGTCCGTGAGTTTCCCTCCTGTTCACAGACAGTAGTGGAAGGAACCCCCCCCCCCCCCCCCCCACCCCCGCCGCGCATGACGGAGCAGAAGGAACACGCACCTGGGTGGGGTCCACCTCTCCCTGGATGATGTTGAGGATGGCGATGTAGCAGTGGTTGGTCTGCCGGTCCCTCCCCGTGGACACCATGACGTTCTTGGGCTGCAGTAGCCTCCGCATGACGTCCAGCACCGTGGTCTTCCTCACGCTGGCCACCTGGGTCAGAGGGAGGAAGGGGAAGACGGTCACACAACCGACCGGACTGGAATGCCCTGCTCCCAATCGGCTCAAGTTGTTCACTATCGTTGCTATTTGGCATTTTGAGGATATTTTAAATCAGACACAAAGTGTCTTGCCGTGAATACAGATACATGAAAATGAGCAGGGACAGAGTTACAGATCAAGGATGCCTACGGGTGGGCTGCGGTCTTGGGAGGAAAACCCCTGTATCCTTTGGATGGGTGTCCACCTCCCTAGCCAATACGCGACACCACTGATACTTGGCATCCAACCAATTTAGATATCACTGGGAACCAATAACCTAATCACTGCTGTGGCTACTTTGAGTGAAGCCCCCAAACCAGTACTAACCGATTGGTCAGTAGTGAGGGGTGTGTAGCCCGTCATCAGGAAGTGGAGTCGCGGCGTGGGGATGAGTGAGGCGATCAGGCCAATCAGGTCGTTGTTCATGTAACCTGGGTAACGCAGGGTGGTGGTGCTGGCGGACATGATGGTGGAGACCTGTGAGTGACAACGTTACATTAGGAACGGCTTGATTGAGTGTGACGACTTTAGCTGGAAGCTGCATTGGAAGAGAACAAAAGACCACCAGTTCTTCACTGCAGCCATCAGAAAACGGTCTCAACTACATAATGTCTAAAGGATAAAATCCTATCCACCTCAGGCCCAAGCATAGATTTGTTCTTGCATAATCAATTTGGTCTGGGGAGAAAAAAGGAAAGAAAAAAAAAAAGGCAGAAAATCTCATTTGGAGCTAAAACGAACTGGCTGTAGAAAAAATGTGGTGCACGTGAATTTGTAAGGGAATTTGAAACTATGCATGTCTGCATCGCAACACACACACACACACACACACACACACACACACACACACACACACACACACACACACACACACACACACACACACACACACACACACACACACACACACACACACACACACACACACACACACACAATTCCGTCTGACAAGGGACCGGCCAAACTAGTTTCGAGGAAGAAAGAAAAGACACCTCCAGTCATTCTTGTCACGTGCAAGGCGGTTTGGCTGAACTCAAGACTTCAGGTGCGTCTGTGTCTGTAGGCGTGCCTGGGGCCAACACTCACCAGCTGGTTGATCTGGGAGAAGGAGGGGTTCTGGATGTGTAGCCTGTCGGTGGCGATGCGGTTGAGAGCCGTGTTATCCAGCACCACCTAAGTGACAAACACAGCAAACATTCCGCGAGAATTCAAGGAGACGGAAGGCCATTGAGCAGCGTAAAACAGGGGGAAACGGCCATGTGGCGTCGAAGAACCAGTGCAAAAATAAAAGGAGGGAGAGGAGGGTATTTTAAAGCAATGAAGGCACTGAAGAGAAGCTCTTCAGTGGCTACACTGTGGGCCTGTTGTTTGGGGCCAGAAACAAACACAAGAGGCACACTGTACGGCGGGCCCACAGGGGCACCGATTCTTTGGGGCAAATTCTATTAGCTTCCTGGCTAATTGAATCAACATGAGGGCCCTGTGAGGGGGCCCTGGAGGAAGTAGGTATTAGAGAGGAAACATTATTAGAGAGTCTGAGCGTTGTTTTGTAACACAATCAGCACAAAAATTTAACAAAATTGAGATTTAATCAAAAGTATGCAATGCCACAACACTAGGGCTTTCCTTGTTATATTGGACGAGCCATACAGACCCCCTTTTGGAGGAAATTAAAGAGCAAATGTTTAACACATTTTACTGAAAATTATGATAAATTTTTTTGCTGCATCTATTTTACCAGACCCAAATTTGACACATTGCTCCATATAAATCATTAAATATGAATATTGATAGATTTTCACTTTTTTTTGTCAAAGTGCAAAAAGGAAAAAGGTTTCAGCGTAATTGTGGAACCGTTTAAATATTAATAGCGTTGCATCGATGACAAGCATAGCCACTGATGGAAAAGTTATCAAGCACTACCAGACTACTGTTTAATGGCTAGTTATTTTTCCTTGAACCAGGAAGGTAGCCTGTTACTTATCTCTTTGATTGACCTTTTGAACTTTGAAATTCCAAATAACATATCCAGTATATCGATACACAACTCAACTAATCTCCAGGCAGTAAAGCAACTCTGAGGTTAATACCACTGTGAACTTCCCCTTTCTCGCTGTATCTTCAATCGAATTACAACGGGAGCAGCATCATCCTTTTCCGTGTAACATCACGGCATGATTCTACCAGGAAACTTCGTTGAACCCTTTCCCAAGAAGAGAGGGGGAAACACACACACACACAAAGTAAGTGCGTTGCTTGCATACCACGCAGTCTGCGTTCTGCGTGAGCCTCTTCAGGGTAAGCAGGGAGTTGTAGGGCTGGACCACAACATCACTCATCTCATCCTGGTTGGGGAACACAGAGTACGTCTGCACCAGTTTCTTGGGGTACCTGAGGATGGGTCACAGGGGAACCGTTCAAGTGAATATGAATAGATCAAATCATTCGAATGAACACTTTATTTAAAGAAGAGTAGAGCAGTTTGGTGACTGCAATTCACAGGAAACTACACAACAAGGGAAATGAAGGGCTTAAAAAATATATAGCTTTTAATAACAGTAGTAACAACTGTATTTAACAACTTTGTGTACGTTTTACCCATTGTTTAATGCATTCTAGTGTCGTTTTTTTAAATTATTTTTAGACATCAAGTCAAACACTATGGTGTGTGCATATCTGCCGACCTGTCGTTGAGCTTCTCCAGTAGATAGGATCCTAGGCCCGAACCGGTTCCTCCAGCAATCGAGTGGCACAGGACAAACCCCTGAAAGCACAAACGGCTCCTTTATCCTCTTCTGTTTGAGGGTTAAAAACGTACAGGCGGCTATATGCGTCGTGTGTGGGTGTCAAATTGCCCCCCCTTCCTAGGCGGTTGAATAAATGGGCGTGAGGGCCCCACCTCACAAACAGCCTCCCTCTCCCACCCGGGAGGGCCCAGTAATACCTGCCTTCTGCAGGCGACCGGCTATTATCACCAGCCCTCCCACACACCACACCCTGCCAGCACACACACTTCTCACACACTCCCTCTCTCACACACAACCTGCCTGCCTACCTACCTTTCTCTCTCACACACACACACACACACACACACACACACACACACACACACACACAAACACACACACACACACGAACGTGCGGCTCGCTCAAAGGGGAAGCTGGAGTGTTGTTTTATGGGTGGCTGCTGGCTGGCAGAAGTAGAAGAGAACTTCAAACCCAGTCTAAGAATAGTGCTACCAAGGGTGACTGCTGGGGCTTCAGTGGGTTGAAGAAGGCAAACGTGGACAGGAAGGGGGTTCTGCGTAGGTGCACTATAAAGGTGGTTCAGTCTATCCACAAGAACACATGCATTCTGCTTAAGGTTTGCAGGAGGATAGGACCTAATAGAAAGTAGTGAAGAGAATGGTGGACTCATTTTCACATTTCACAGACAATCCACAAGGAGAATCTGCGTGACTCCTTGGATGATGGTGAAGGGATGTTTGAAGTGAGAAGATGCTTTCTAACCAAGATATTTATTCCAGGATGAGGTTTAGGCAACTAAATGACAGAGTAACCGTGGTAGCCAAATTAAGGTAATCAGTTATTTTGACAGATTCCTACTACTGAACTCTAGCTAGCTGTTTTTTTAGTTATTGATAAACCCACATATAACTTATTAATGATGCTGCTATGCTACGATAATACAATTTATGCCATTCCACATACCCAGGTTGTTATACCTTTGCTAGGCGAAAGAGATCATAAGAGTCATTGGACCTCACCTCCAAACTGTCACTACCATCTGCCTCTCGGTCAATAATATCAAAGATGTCTTCGTGGATTTTTTCACCCTAAGAAACAAAAAAAGACAAATTAACACACAAAATAACAAAAGACATTTTCTTTCGATTTCGGAATGATGGGTTCAGGGACGCCCGCTAGGCATCTTGTAATTTTCTGGGTGTTACCTGGGAATATCCACTAGCCCAGTTGTTCCCTGCTCCCCCTCCATGCTCGGACAGGTAGATGTTCTCTGGGTTGTACAGGTTGGCGTAGGGAGAGTTCAGAATGGAATGGATCACTCTGGGCTCCAAATCCAACAGGACAGCACGTGGTATGTAGTGTTCGTCGTCGGCCTATGGGGTAACAAGGACCGGTCAATGCGTTAAGTGAAATGGATGGACGCGACAGTTGCTCCATCTAGTGGCACAGGCTTGAGCTGCACTTATGGAGAAGGCAGGCGAGTCATGCGCTGACTACTATTTAATAGCATCCATTATAGCAAATACTTTCTTTAATTGAATGCAAGATAAGCAACCGCTCCAGGTCAATGACAAGCCTTTTGGTAACGCATCTTTTTTCCTCAAAGACCATTTTAGATGCACAGTACAATATCAGGATGCTTGGCCTACCTGATAGAAGAAGACATCCTTTCGGTCGGTGCCCTCAGTGGCAAACTCCTCCACAATCCCTTCTGGACTGATACCATGTTCGGCACAAAGCTGCTTCCAGAACTCGAAACCAACTATATAATGCAAAAGAGGATATTATTGTACCATAACATCAACTCGAGTCATTCAGTTAATCCAAACTATGTTAGTTTAACGTTAACGACGAAGAAAAAAAGCAATATGAAAAAGGATCCCAGTGAAATATCAATAATAAAATACCACACTTGGGTCACACCATATCCACGGTCTCTAGTGTGGACCAACATCTAGCCTCACATGTAATTCAAAACTACCAAGCCAGCAACTAGCTAAGCCAGGCCAGGTTTGGGTTGACAACCAAGCATAGGGAACCGATATGCTATAATTTATAACCGATTACACTACCAAATAGCTGCCGTAGCCATTAAAGATGATCATTGTAACGTTAGTCAAGTTAGAGCCTCTGCGCAACTAAGCAGGCTAACAATACAGTGGCTAACAACAATAACGCCCTAAAGCTTGTTTCACTTAAAACATACTTTGATTTCCACATTGTCCTAGCTGCAGAGTGATGATTTCCCGCGGCATGTTATCCTCTGTTGATTCTCCAGCCGGCTGGCTAGCTAAAAGAACAGAAGAAAAGGCAGTTTTCAACACCAGTAGCAGCGACCAAAAGCCCCGTTTCGTCTTCCCGCTTGGTAAGGACCAGTACTGCGCATGAACGGCAGGGGCGCGTTCCAGTTAGCCTCGCAAACGAAACATTGCAAAAGGAACGGGTTAACCAACAGCGTGGCTGGGTCAAAACGCGGCGTACAATGCGTCACGGAACACTCCCACTGACGAGGCGAATGCATAGGCCATGGAGAATCTGATTGGTTAAAACAGCTCTGACACGTGTTTGCATCAACCAGTCCATGATGCTGGGCAAAAAAAGAAAAACAGGTTACGCCATTTAACAATATTGAACTCAGAGGTAGTTGCGCTATATTTTGTACAAAATGTCAGATAGTACGTGGCGTGTACTCTTGTAATATAGTGATGATATTTCTACGTATGACTTAACCAACGGGCCTATAGTTATGCATACAGTGAATTCAATGCGTTGGCTGGTCTCATGAGCTCGCAAACGTCTCCACATCTTTGCTAACTTTAGCCGATCTTTTCAGCTAGGTTAGCTCAGCTGTTCCGAGTTGCTGTGCGGCCGCCGAGCGGGTACCTGCTGTGTACACTACAAGATTGTTTCAGGATCATTGGACTAATATACTTGACAAAGATGGCTAACATTGGGGCAGTGGTAGACGCAACCAACGACGATGTTGTCGACAAACAGGGTTCAGGGGTTAACCTGCGTTCTCGACCGCACTCCATCGAGAAGGATAGCCAGGTGCGGGCTGTCAAAGTCTCTCTCCAGAGGGCATTGGGAACGTATGAGCCTGTTTTGACCTATCTACAGTCGGTCTTAATCTGGGAAAGACCTTTCCAGTGTGTGCTTGTATACACGGTGGTCAACGTGGTGTTCTGGTAAGTTGCATCAACATCACATGAACTTTAACGTCGTTTGATGTTAATGATGTTTTTTTGATTGAGATTCTTATTGCAATTGAAACTCAAAACGTCTTGTGTTTCAATTCCAAGCGGAAAAACCTGCCACAGAGTCGTTACCGAAACCGTTGACACATCTCAACCATGACAAGGCAGAGTGTTCAGTTGGCATTTCTATTTATAGATGAAAAAGAGACTGATGTACGTATTTGTAAACATCAAATGTGCAACCTAACTAATGTATATTAATCAGTCCTGTCGCAGGGCTACATTTGGCAATTTTGCTGCTGACATGGGTGTCATCTCATGATTGTTGTCTAGTGTGAATCATTATTCAATTAGGTTCCACATGATGTAGGCAACAAACATCCAAAAGATGTGCCCTTGTAACAATAAGGATATCAATACTAGTTTTATTTATTTATCTAGCACTTTTTAAAATGGTGTCACTGTTTACAAAGTTACAGCCAGAAAATTCTGATTATCAGACGGTGAAATAGGTTCATCAAGGAGAGCCAACAATTGGAATTGTATTATTCTGTTACACAAATCAGTGGCCACTGCCCTCATTAGACAGATATTTCAGTAGTTAGAGTTAAAGACATTCAGAGTAACCCAGACTAATATGGAGTGACAGATAATGGAGAGGAAAGAGAATTGTATGTTCAAATCCTAGCTGGAATCCAAGGGTTTGTGACCGTGGTAACATAATGAAACTGCCTTCATTGTGTATGCTTGGATTGTATTATGCTACCCCAAAATTGCTACCACACAGCCCCTAATATGCACTCCCTTGCCAAGGGCTAATTGGTCTGCTTATGCCAATAACTTATTTAACAAGGTAGCCTAATCTTATTAACACAACAATTGAAAGGAAAGGACTAATGCCAGGTTGTTTGTTGCACTGGATAACCTGTGAAGCCATGTGATCTTAAGTAGAGCAACTCTTAGTTAGTGCAATTGTTCTAATATTGCATTCCAACATGAATGATACTAGGATACAGCTTCATAAAGATATGTATCTATAATGGAGTAAAGCAAAAGCATATGTACTAGATTTGTACACAATCTGCCGAATTGCTTACAGGTCAATGACCTACTCGAGATGAATCAGGATTCCATCATGTGACTATGTGGCTCATTTTAAACCGGAGGCTATACACATGAATCCTCGTGAAATTCCATTCTCTAGATAAACTTATTTTTGACTTCTTGAACCAATGGAAACATGTCTGTTCTCCATCAGGTCATTGGCGTGTTAAACATGTTTCAATCTACCCCCTCTAAATCTAAATCCACTTATTCTGCATGTGATATCCCCTTCATATATATCCTGCCACAGGCTAACAGATAGCAGGTTAGCATGCTGATATCCCTTTTGCACAATGAAATGAAATGTAGTTCCCACATTTTATTTCAAACTAAGCTTGTTGTACTTGTAAGATACACTCTAACAAACATTTCATGTAGTCTCTGACAACTGGCCCCAGAGGTACTTGGAGTACTCCACATTAACGTTAGGTTTGCTCTTCAACCCTCAGGTTCTTTGCCCTGACCTCCTTGCGTCTGCTTTTCCTGCTGGCTTCTGGCACGGCAGTGTTTGTCTGCCTGGATACCTGGAAGAACAAAATATGGCCGTTGATCAAAGGTGCAAAAATTGCTTCCCTTTGTGTTCTCCAGCTTTTGTGCTTTAAATATAACATGGGAGAAACTTGGATTTGCTATTTGTGACTTGTTATCTTTCGTTCACTAATTGCTGCAATACATGTTAACTAAGGTGTCAGTCAGAGGTGTTTAACTTGCCACCAATTCAATAATTACTCTCACTAGTTCAAGTGAATATGAATAGATCAAATCATTCGAATGAACATATTCAGGTTGCAAGCTTAACTCAAATAAAACATGCCATCTCAAAAAGCATTTTATCTCAAGAAAAAGAAACCTAGCTGGAGGGATTTTAGGCATGTCATTTTTCTAGCTTTAATGTATTTGTGGTTCTTGTCTCTTCCGCAGTGAGAAAAATGGATGAGATGGAAAATGAAAGGTATGTCGCTATTCATGCATTGGTATTTTCAATATTACTTGAAAATGTCCTTTGTGGTGCTTTTTCATGTGAATGTGGACAGTAAACAGTTATCTTCTTCATTTATCAGTATGTGCAACATTCAATGAACCTGTATATTTGTATGTCGGATGCAATTCCAAGGCGCCATCTGAGCCTAAATGAAAATGAAAAGTGGGTCATGTTGGCATTACTGGCCGTCTCTTAAAGCTGGGGCCTGGTGCAGCCTGGGCTTCTGAGTGTGCCTGAACTGTGCCACCACATCGCAGAGGCCTGGGTCAGTGGAGCAGCCTGCACAGCCAGCATGGCCCAGTACAAACTTCTCAATCCTGGCAAGGTATAACCCTGTCTGATGCTTCACTCTCCATCACGTTGTCTCTGTAACCAACCTTTCGACATAACAAATGATACACTAGGAAGCTGACAAATGCATTTTTCTTTTGTGCTTCGATTCATCAGTTTTGCCTGCTGACCTGCACAGTGCTGGGCCTAGTGGCAATGGTGGGTCGCTACATTCCTGGACTGGTTCTGGCCTACTCTGCTGGTGAGTGCAGTAGTTAAGAGAGAGACAGAGTGCTCGCAGAGACATGGAAACTCTGGTGGCGGCTGCCCATGTTTAAAAATGTATGGGGGTTGAAACCAGAGCCTTGGGGGGCACCTTCTTCCAAGCTGGGGGGGGCTGCTTCTCTGAGAGGTGATTAAAGTTGGGATAAATTATACACATGGGCAAGGATGGGAGCTTGCTTGCTGATGGCTGAAGGAGCGCTAATCTTGTGACCGCCGGTGTTGACCATAGACGGTACGCGGACCAAACCCTGCCATGGCCCTCTGCTGCAGTGTTGTTTTTGGCAGGCATTTTAGATTTAGTTTTAGTCTTAGTCTTTTTGACGAAATGCTTCTTAGTTTTAGTCCCATTTTAGTCATTTCTATCTTTGAAAGTTTTAGTCTAGTTTTAGTCTGACGAAAACTCAAAAGGTTTTAGTCTAGTTTTAGTCCGACGAAAACTCGTCGGACTGTCGCACTCGTGTGCCGTGTGCGTGCAGGCGCAGCTGCGCGCGAGCGAGGCTTTTAGTGTGTGATGGGGGCGTGACTGTTAGGACAAGCAGCTGGCTCCATTTCTCCATTTCTTTTCCGCATATTATAGTTGGCGGGAAAAAAGCATGTTTTGAAACTTTTGTTCGTCCACTCACTAACAATTTAGTCTCGTCTAGTTCTCGTCTGACGAAAATGTCTACATTTTTCGTCACATTTTAGTCTTTATATGGCTTTGGTGACGTTCGTCTTAGTCTCATTTTCGTCATGGAAAAAAGGGGTCTGACGACGTCATTTTCGTTTTCGTCTTGCCTGACGAAAACAACACTGCTCTGCTGTGACACCTCTTACGATCCCAGGCAGCTGGTGCAGCTTAACTTTTTCACGTCCCAGGCTTTCTATCAGGATATGGTACCAAGATGTGTTGGGTTGGATCCGTACAATTGATCGATCAGTCAAGCCAATATTTACATGGTGCTTAACATGCAACAAAGCATTATAGTGTTTAACAAAGTTTACAACACAAGGTCAATAAATGCAATGATTTGGGACACCAAGCCGTTGGTATCAATTGGCTAATGTCAATAAAAAAAAATAACACATCTACAGTGGAGGATACCTTTTTCCACTAAATGGATGCAATGTGTTTCTATGTGGTCTCGTCCCTCTAGTGATGGGTGTTCTCCTCGCTCCCCTGGCCGCCTATCACAGGCTTCTGCAGCATGTGAGCGTGAGGCTAGAGCCAGTCCTGCAGCGGCTGGACTTCAGCGTCCGTGGATACATGATGTCTAAGCCTATTGATAATCAGTGTAAGTACTAGTCCTCAACCCATAAAAAACCCATCTGGTCAGAATCACAATTAAATGTTTAGTACCTATATGTTGTACTTGAGGTGCAACATGGTTTTTATAGGTTCTCGACTTTTGTCGTGCTTTGACAGTATTGTGTGTGTGTGTGTGTGTGTGTGTGTGTGTGTGTGTGTGTGTGTGTGTGTGTGTGTGTGTGTGTGTGTGTGTGTGTGTGTGTGTGTGTGTGTGTGTGTGTGTGTGTGTGTGTGTGTGTGTCAGTCCTGAGAAGGTCTATCCGCGGTGCGGCCTCAGGAGATGCCAGTGACAGCGAGGAAGAGCTGGCTGCTTTCTGTCCATCGGTATGTTGTCTGAGAATATGCATTTTCAAAAAGTATTAACAATTGCTGGATCGACGAAACACACTCTTTCTAAACACATCAATAGGACACTGTACTAATGATGACGTCAATGTCTATTTATATTGACCAAAAGCATTGGGTCTTGCAAGTTTAATAAGGATTCCAAGTCTTTCTAAACTGATCTAAATCTGTATCCCCTATGTACATTTAACCAGAGATTCTTAATGTAATATCCATTATTATTATCTCTTATTAACCCAAGAGAAAATATCCTCAAATGCAAAGCTAAAATGTAAATGCAATCAGTGTACTGTAGAACTGAGTTGACCTGTTTTTTCTGTTTGTTTCTATGATTCCGTCTGTAGTTTGATGATGCTGTTGTGGCCAGGGAGCTTGCGCTGACGGACTCTGAACACTCTGACGCTGAGGTGTCCTACACAGACAATGGAACGTTCAATCTATCTCGGGGCCAGACTCCACTCACAGAGGGCTCTGAAGGCAAGCACTTAATCACAGCACAAGTGTCTGATCAATGTGTTGTCATTGTGTTTGAGGAGCGACTCCTCCTGTCGTCTCTTGACGCCTTCCCCTCGTTTGTCTCTGTCCCGGCTCAGATTTCGACCGCCACAGCGACGCAGAGGAATCGTTTGCTCAGGACCTCCAGGACTTCCCCACCTTCAACCCGGACGCCACCCTGCTGGACGACGACGACGACACGAGCATCGGCCTGCCCAGCTTGGGCCTCTCCGAGCTGGCCAGCCACCGGGCCTCCCTGCCGGACATTGACTCGGACCAGGAGGACCTGGAGCTCTGTGCCGCCAACTTCAGGGACGAACTCGCCGGAGCGTTCGCCAGCAACATGATCCAGGCGGCGCTGGCTGGAGCCCTGCAGCCCCGGTCCCACGCTGGCCAGCGAGCCCGGGAAGGGCCGCCCCGGGCCAGGGCCCAGCGGAGCTACCGCAAGCAGTCGAGCTCGGAGCTGGACACGGACTGGGACGGGGAAGACTTTGAGATGCTGGATCAGTCCGAACTGAACCAGATGGATCCGGTGTCCGGAACCGGAAGTAGGCGGGGAGATCCCGGCCAGGTTTCCAACTACTTGTCCAATCTGCTGGGAAAACCACAGTAGTGTGTGTGTTTGTGTGTGTGTGGGGGGGGGGGGGGGGGTTTCTCTGTGTGCGAAAGAGGTGACTTTATTTTCCAGCAGCCATGCTCCTGAGTGGCTTCATTTGATCACTGTGAAGTACAATTTTTTTTTATCTGTTTTACAACCTCTTTCTCATATTCTGGTATTTAAGTGTTTACTTCACTCCTCCTGTGAGTACATTTTTGTTGTAGGCTGAGCAATACTTTAATCCAACAAAGAAGTAAAGGAAATCTTAACCTCATTACGTCAAAAACCAGCATTATTGAGACTATGTCCACTATGGTCATTTCAACATGCAAATGATGAGGCTGAAGAGAAAAGTTGACCGTCAGGAGATCTAAATTCACAGGGCTACATAACATGGGACCAAACATGACATTCCTTTTGGTTTGTGCTGACAAGCACCTTTTGAGTGACAGCTTGATATTGATCTACTTGCTGATATTAAATAGTTTGATATTTTCTATATTAGTTTTTGGTCAATCATGCTATGTAAGCATGGCAACAGAAGTCCTTGAGAGGACAAAGCAATTGTATAGTTACAACAACCGATCAATTATATAAAAAAGAACAGCAACCAAGTTTAGCTTATAACTTGACGTTGGATCTAAGTAGCATCTGTGTTTCGTATAAGCTACTCTTGAGATCCCCCTTTAACTTCTACTCTTAATATTTCTCATAATAGGAATCTCAATAGTTTTAGATATACATTTTATTTTGCTGGTAGTCAGGACAATAATTTGGCTGCACATGTTAAGATACTAAAGATAATGCTATGTAGTAATGCTTAATACGTTTATTTTATGCATCTTTCCTTCAAGGTGAAAAGCACTGCTTAGATTTTCTGTGATCTCAAGATGGAGGTTTTATTTTTTATTTTTTAACAAATGTTTTTACAGTTTGAACCACATGATTGATCAATGTAAAGTTACATTGATGAGTGTTTTGGTTTAACTGCAATACAAACAAAATCTCCTTGGATCTGTATTAAATCCAGAAAATGCTGTTATTTTTCTGACATAGAAGAATTATGTTTACATTCAACCCTGTATTAAGTCTGATAGCCTTTTGATATAAGTGTGAGTATGTAAAGAGTGAATTCTGCTCCTGAAAGAGCACACGTGCGCAGTAAATATTTTCATGCTGGACTGTCTGACCTTATGACAGGCAAACTAGTTATATTGTGTATTCTTTATGTCATCAGAGTAACAATGGGAATGGTACCTCTTCATTCAAACTGAAACGAGCCACAGCTGTTGTCCTATTGAATATATCCACCAATCGGAATACTTGCAATAATGTTCTTCTATGTGCTTATTTCATGAAGGAACCCAATTGCTCAATTATGTTCTTATTTTCAAAAGAATATTGATGGGAAATTCAGTACAATAGAAACTAATTCTGAACACCCATTCACACACAGAATAGGCCATTGGGGAACAAAATATATGGCAGTTATGATTAGAGTGGAAAGTTGCACATTATTGCTCAATGAAATTTTAATGAGCGATGATCAATGTTTAAAACATTTTTGTAACTGGGTTTGATTTTGATGTGCAACTCTTCGAAAAATAAATAAAATTTGCAACTCTGTTTTGTTTGTATAATTATTTAAATATAAAATAGGATATCACAATATCTTTATCACGTTCTGTTCTCGGCGGAAGTTCATACGATATACCGGTACGCGTCATTTGACGCGTGTTGACGTATTGTTTTGACGCATATTTCGCGGGGATTTACAACGTTTTGAGTTTAGTTTTGGTGATATAGTGATGACAAAATGAGCAAAAAAGACAACAGTAAGTCAACATGTAATAAGATAGATTACATTCTTCCTGTGTCATTGATATGCATATTCTTGTAAAACGATTGACCATTTGAGATTTAAGTTATCGCTCTATTGTGTCTATGATTAGCCAGCTACCTGCTATCGTTAGTTCCATGAATCAAGAATATATGTTAACGTAAATTTGTCAAATTCAATAAAGTACTTTCTTTGTTACAGGCGTGGGAATCATTTTTGCATATTTGAATGAAAAGAACCGTCCTTATAGTGCAACAGATGTTTTCACCAATTTACAAAAACAGCATGGACTGGGGAAAACGGTAAGATTAATAATACGAATCTATAACAATGACAGCAGTTGCATTCACAACGCTAATGTTTCGGCGATGTCTGATTTCCTGTTCCTAGGCAGTAGTCAAAGCCATGGAGCAATTGGCGGTGGAAGGGAAGATTAAAGAAAAAGTATATGGCAAGCAAAAAATATATTTCGCCGACCAGGTTAGTACCCCAAATTCAACAAGTTAAACATATAGCTTACATAACGTATCCATTATCGGAGTTTCGTGGCTACGTGCTTATTTTCTTCCCTGTACTTAAACTACGCCCGCAGAGCCAATTTACACAAGTGAATGATGCAGACCTGAAGGCCATGGATAACCAGATCTCAGGGCTCAGCACTCAAGTGCAGTCCATCAATCAGAGCTGCAGGCAGCTGGATGCAGGTGATGCCACGTACATTTGGTTTACATGCTGCATTTCACAGCAACAAAACGTGTACATTTCCTTTTCATTTAATTTCATGCTTTCTAAATTGTTCTCGGAGAACATGGTTTGAGCAAACATTGATTACTATTTGTTTAGACTGCTCCAAGTAACCAAGAGGATTAATTTATCTTGCATGGTTTAGATTGTTATTGGGGTAATTGTAAAACATAAACTATCTACAGAACTGAAAGTACTCCAAGGCTCATTGACAACAGAGGAACTGACATCAGAGATAAAGAAGCTGAAAGAGGACTGTTCTGGTTACCGGGTGCGTCTGCAGAAGATCCAATCAGCAACTAATCATATCCCACCAGAAGAGAAGGAGAAGGTG
The DNA here is from genome assembly GCF_031168955.1 of Gadus macrocephalus. Lineage (NCBI taxonomy): Eukaryota > Metazoa > Chordata > Actinopteri > Gadiformes > Gadidae > Gadus > Gadus macrocephalus. The sequence goes on along the minus strand of NC_082383.1, from coordinate 7,942,844 downwards.
GGGAGATAGCATTACTCACCCCTCAAACCCGAACTTGGTAGAAAACAGAAAAATAACATCTTATAATTCACTAAATGAATTACTTCTAACTTCCAGGTTTACAAACAACGTGATGTATATGTGAAAGAGTGGAAAAAGAGAAAAAGACTGGTAATGTATATACTTATACCTAAAAGCCTTAATTAAAGGTGTATGGCTCAATTGTCCCTGAGCAAGCATACCATGGCTAGTCGGCATCAGTTTATAAATGTGTGCAAGTTAACGAAGGACTACATAATGAATATATGCTTTATCACAATTAAAAAAAATATTTCACATAAACTCCAATACACAATCATTTATTGTCCTTTATTAAAAAGCTTTTAAACTTTCTTTGTATAGGCATCAGACATGATGGATGCCATTCTGGAAGGATATCCCAAGAGCAAGAAGCAGTTTCTAGTGAGTCTAAAATTGTTCAGTAGATTCATGTATCAGAATATAGAGTATAAATCTGGGAGTATATTAAACAAGAAATTCCCCATTTTATAGGAGGAAGTTGGCGTTGAGACGGATGAAGATTCCAAAGTGGTTTTACCGACTACTTGAGACGGAAATCCTTTTCATTTATTTATCCGATATAGATTACCAGGATCTGGACACAAAATTATATCCAAATGTACAAGAAGGAGATTCATTTTATTTAAACGTCAACAATTTCCTTTCAATGAGTTGGTAAATAAAAATAAACATAAAATACAAAGTTTGTAAACATGTACATGCACACTTGAAATAACCTCTAGATAGGGATTACAATTATTTTCAAGACACAGAGTAAAAAGGCAACTAATTAAAGTAAAACATTAAAATTCTTACAGATTACAAAGTTTCAGTGTGAAAGAAGCAACCAACTGAGGTATGTACTCACTACTTAGGTAGTGTCCTTTAAAAAAAATAAGATCCCAGTGCAGTAAATCTGATACAAAGTTTTAAAATAAACAGCAAAATGTGTGTCAGCTATGGGTCTAGTCCAGATTCAGCCCCATGTGATGTATTTTACTGATCCTAGAGAGTTGGTTGGCAATCCGAAAATGGCTATGCGATACTACGGCAATAATGGATTGGGTTTAATTCAATAAGAGGCAGACACGACTTTGGAAATTGTATCCACTGCCATACATTACTCATGCTCAAACCCCAGTGTTGCCTTTTGATCTCTGGATTTAAAATACAATCACTTGCGATCCACATCAGTGGTGGTGAAAGCATTTATACAAAGGCAGTGAGCACTTTCAGTAAAGATGGCTTTTATGTTTCCCACACAATAAATTAAGTAAAATTGACTGAGGTACAATTGAACAAACTGACCACTTCCAAATTATTTGTATTTCTATTTGAGAAAATGAACTAGAAATGTAGAAAAAAACATGTATCAAAACATCTGGCAACAGTTCACCAAGTTGGCAGGTAAAGTCGAGATTCTAATCAAAATAAAAAACTTACACCAAACAGTGAAAATACAGCTGTATAGATTTCAAGTTGACAATTTTTAAATACATTTTCAGTAATTTGCTTTCTTATACAATTATAGGGTATAACAGACCTTCAAACTGGTCTTGGCTTAAAACTATACTTCAGCCTGGCTGAAGTATAATTTGAAAACATAGACACGAATCATGATGTATTTATAGGCAAAAGTGATCAAGTAAACAGAATTATTCTCAGCACAATGGATCACCCAGCACAGCGTTAACATTCATCTGCAGACATTGCTGCTGCATGGTCATCAGAAAATCTATTTCTCTGAGACATGTAATAATGTTGAATTAAATTAGGCACAATCACATGGACATGAGATTAGAGGGGAGATTTTGCTTTCAACAAAAACTTGAAGCTTCAGTTTCCCTCTAAACCTATTTGATATGTTATCCTGAACTGAGGAAAGTGTAATAGAATGGCCAAGTCCCGCCCCTTCCGGTAGAGCCCATGGGACCTATGAGATCGAAAAATATGAATGGGTTTCAATGGAGAGAAAGTAATTATTTTCTGGTCCACGTTTTTATCTGCCCTGGATTACACATATGTTGTTTGTGGATTTAGATGATCATTTTTCATGTCAAGAGTTTGACTGTTTATTATGCAATTGTTCTTCAGTTAAAGGCTGTAGAGAAAACACAATGAGAAAGACTACTCATCTCGTATGTGACATCACAAAGGTCACACTCCCTGCGACTTGCGTGGACAAGACCGACAATCTCCCCATCGGCATAACTGAAGCCCTCCACATGCCCCGATTTATAATGGTTTTTAGCCCTTTCGATGCTTTTATTCTCCCCTTGGTAAAAAGCGGTGAAGTGGAGCAGAGAGATCGCCATGTCTGTACCGGGGTTCCAAGTGTGGGTGGTGACGTATATCATTCCCGTCGAGATCAGCGAAGAGCTGTAGTTCACAAAGCGGCCTCACACTAAACCTAACATTATCAACCTCTTTGTGAATTTTTTTCGTTTTTTCTTTGCATGAAAAATTATCATTTATATCGACAAACAACATATGTGTAATCCAGGGCATATAAAGACTGGGACCAGAAAATAATTACTTTCTCGCCATTGAAACCATTCATACTTTTCGATCTCATAGGTCCCATGGGCTCTACCGGAAGGGGCGTGACTTCGCCACTCTATACTAAGGTGTGGCTCGATGACGGCCGGCTCCCTTAGAGATACGGCCGAATATATATTTTGAAGTTCAGTCCAGAGGTTGTAAAAAGGATCAGTACAGCGGACTGTTGAGCTGTCGGAGAACGCCAACCACAAAATCTCTCAACGTCTGGAGGAAAGAAGTAGAGCAGACGTGGGTTAAATCAGAAGAACAAGCTCACCAGCTCCAAACAAGCTTGGTTTTCTTGCTGCCTGACTGTGGTACTTGCCTGTGGCTTGCAGTGCTCCTCAATCCAACCGAAGACACAGGCCGACAGCTCTTGGAAGCTGTTCACTGAGACGGAGCTGCTGAATGTCTGGAACAGCGAGTCCATGATGCTCTGGAAGATCCTGAACTTCACTTGGTCGGACACCTGCTCCTCCCCCTGCTGGGGGTTGTTCTGGTGGGCCTCCACTATCTGCTCGTAGTTCCTGCAACAAATCAAGGGGCCCGCAGTTCAAAACCTCATCTACGTATTTGGCATGTTCCTTTAACATCGAAGCATCAAGAGATCAGAGACCTGGCCACGGCTGCAGAATCAGACCATGTCCACATTATGCCGGAAATCTGGAAACACTATTTTCCCTTCCATCCCAGCGTTTTCCTGAAAGATGCTGGCCATCCACACTGAATCGGAGTGTTTGAGGTAAGTTTGGTAATCCTAGGCGAATGCCCAGACCAACTTTAGCCAGTTGCTTATTGATTACGCATTGACACCAATGCCTAACCAATGTCCAAATCAATGTTTATTTAGTTTTTCTGCATAGGCTCTTCCATGTTAACATTAAAAACACACACACACACACACACACACACACACACACACACACACACACACACACACACACACACACACACACACACACACACACACACACACACACACACGGTTCAATGTGCGAAGAGTAGTTTAGCCAAAAACGGTTTCTGTGAGGCCGCGCCATCTTACGTTTTCATTATCTTCAGCGCCATCACTTCCTTCCTCAGTGTGGACACTTCTTCTTCTTGCTTCTTCTTTTCTTTATGAAGAAACTGGATGTAGTCGATGGCTAGAAACCCAACCGCAAAAAAAAAATGCATGGATCTGAATACATGTTAACCCAGGACCTTTATTCTGTTTTGTCAAGTGTATAAAAAAAAAAAATATATATACACATCCAGTTATCTGTTATCCAGCTCACAATCTAACAGGCTTGTCATTCCAAGCACACGTAGTAGTAGTAGTAGTAATAGAGTCCATGTAAAGTTGTACAATGAAGAAAAAAATCCTACTTTTCTGTAGTATGGTAGCCTTGCTGATTTTCTGTGCCCCCACTGCAAATTCTGATTGCTGCTGGCAGGTTGGTACTATAGACTGCAGGTCATCATAGCCTTTCTGGAAGCAATAGATAGATCCATGCATGATGATGAGAGGATAAACAAATTGTCTTGATTGATCACCTTTGGGCAGAGGATACATGATCCATGTATACCAACCTTAATGGCATCCCTTCGTTTCTGTTCAGCCTGTGTGTGTGCTTGTCGTCGTCTGTCTTTATACGAATCCTTATACGATGCCTCATGTCTGTAGTCACTGTCTTCATCATCTACATAGCAAAACTCCAATCAATATATTGACCAATCAATCAATATTATTAAAGGTAAGTACATAAGAGTTAATGAGGAAAATGAGTTGTAAATACATTTTTATTTCCGTCACTAATCAAAAACACAATATCCCTACCTGTATTTGGTACTGAAGAGGCACTTGTGGAGCCGATGCTGTTTGCTCTGGAGACCAGACTACCCGTTAACGCGGTCTCGGTAAAGAAACCTGCATCAGAATCAGATGAATGTCAGGGTGATATCGTATTAAAACACACAATGCTTGACATAATATAACCTCAATGGAACTTGCAAGCACAACTCTATCCTACGCATAATAAATTGAAAAAGCCTACATTTACCATGGTCAAACCCGCTGTCACTGAATGCACCTTCGGTCTGTAGTGTCATCACGAGACAGTTGAAGATGTGGAATGAGAGAACATAAATAAAGAGGGTTGAGAGGCTAGTCAACAATAGACAGTCAAACTTAAACTCCCACGGAGTGATGTCCCAATTTGCTGAAGGTCATTAAAGGGAACACGTGGAAACATGCAACACACACACAGGGTACGTCATTTATTTAGCCTAGTAGAAGAAAAAAAAAGAACAGGCTACACAAATAAATGGAAAGTCCCATAGACCCGAGTTTTTCAAATGAGGTTGATAAACCAATATGATCTACAAGTTGATAAACCAATATGAAATACGTTTACAAAGATTGAAACCATTGAGCAAAGCTAACATGAGTCGTGATTGTTTAACGTCCTGTCAACAAAGTAGATCCCAGGGTTTCACTTCCAAAGACATGGTGGAGCAGTCAGGTCCAAGTAAAAAACAACAGGTTGACAGCTAGGAGGTCGCCTTATATTTGCAAGTCAAATATAGTTTCTTGTCGACAATGCGTTTTTCAAAAAGGGCACTGTTGTTATAAAAAAAATAACACATGCAATATATGTGTTGCACTACCTTAGTAAATGTGTGCTAACGTTAGCCGCGCGGCTAAGAGAGTGAGTAGCCCGTCTGCTCCTTGCTGTTAATGTAAGTTTTCAGCGTATAGCCACGCAAAGCAACCATCTTAAACACAAAGCATCGATGTGTTGAGTTTGTTTCTTACTTTCCAACTTTCTTCTGGTGAAGTGATCGGATCGGTCATCATGTGTTAATAACAATAATAACGGCAGCTGCAGGATACTACTCACAACAACTCGCTCTACAAAGAAACTCTGGCAGTGATAGCCTTGGAGACAGTGAGCGTAAGTGCTACCTCTACTGGACACAATGGGAGGAGGACTACCTTGGGGTTGTTTGAAATCACATGAGTGTTAAATGGCCTGGATGGGTGGACTGGGTGCTCAGAGAACGTTCTCAGTTAAAGAGATGTGTTTCGTTTATTTGTACAACACGGCTATTTGATTGAACTTCGAACAGTTACCAAACATTTATGTGCATTCCTATTTCAAACGCAAAGTGGGGCTGTCGGACAATCTTTTGCAGCACGTTATTCCACTTGACATGATATTACCTGACACATTTTTTACCTGACACTGTTTAAAATTCGAAATTACCTTATGACCTGACTACGGCTGTATGGATAATCTGAGCCCCTCCATGTCCAATCGAAATTCCCATGATAATTCCCATTGAATATAAATTATATTTAAGGTAATCTGGGACTAGTAGGCCTGCATTTCCATTTGTTTTCCCATCCTACCTCATTTGCTTCTAACATCTAACTCAATTCTACGTTATATGTGCTATATTTATGTTAACAACACCTCCCTCCACACCCTTCTGTTGCTCCTTTACACAGGAAGTTACTCTTCTGCTTTTTTGCTACTGCGGTTTTTTTTTCTGAGCTGTATCAAAAGTGCACTCCTTCCTCTCACACTGTGTTCTTTATGTTACCATAGAAGCAGTGGTTCAGTTGTAGTTAGTAGCCTAGTTGGTGAAGACACATTGCACAAGTTGAAGGCTGCCTATAAGGTTGTCCTTTGCTGTAGACTAGTCCGAAACAGAGGTACGGGTTTCCAGAGATGATACAAGGACAAACATCATTGGCTTCTGCTCAGGATTAGGATAGGTGGAATGAAGAATTGAAGTCCAGCTCTCTAGGAACCCTAAAATGGTCAAAGGACACGACTTACTTGGATTTAAAACCTGAACTTAGCATATGAGATGGTTTGAGTGAAGTGGTGTACTTTTGTGGGTCACTTAGTACAGCATTAGACTAAATTCTCAGTTAAAGGAGTCCCTAACGTTTTCCTCCTGGATTACTTGTGGAGATTAGTGATGGGGAATGTGGCTGCCGGGGCCCTGGAGCAGGACCGCGGGGAGGGCCGGGACGTCAGGAGCCCTGTGGAGGTAGGGGACATGAGCGACCCCACGCCCAGTCCAAAAAAGAAAAAAACAGCTCCCTTGAAGCTGCCCATGCCACCAGAAGATGAACTGGACGAACGCTTCAACATGGTTCTGGTGAGTAACTGAAACATGTGGCCAGGGTGCAAAACGTGTGGCCCAGTCATTAAATTCGGCCTGTTATTTTTACAGTCGTTTTCGTGTCTTTTTTTCCGTTTTTTTTGCCTTAAACTATTTACATGAATTAAGTTGTGACTTAGACAATTTCGTTTGCTCATGCACCACAGGTTGGTCAGCTGCCCATAAGGGGAAGTTGAGCAACTTGTGATAGCTTATACGAAAGAGAACTTAAGACCGAAAGACAGTTCCAGCATTGCAACATCCTTATTTTTGCAGTTCCTTCCACCCACCTGAAAAAACATTCAATCAAGGCAATGCAAATTAATAATCAACTTTCTTTAGCCAAATTTGAAGTGGAAAGTTGGCGAAAAATTCAATTGTATCAGAACTGACATCCACCAATATGTTTCAAGTACAAAATGTGGTAATGCCATTTCCTGCTATCATGTTTAGCTTTGTTTATCTCTTTTTTTTATTTATCAAAATAAATAATAATATACATTTTGACCTTAATTCACATCCTATCTATTTCATAATGTTTTTATAATGTGATTTAATTCTTGCTATTATGGGTCTTTCAGTTTTTCAAAAAAAGCGCTATGAAATATATATGAACTATTATTATTATTATTATTAGGGGTCCTACAAAATCAGTGGGAACCCTATTTTATTCGTTAGTATTATTATTATTATTTTTATTATTATCATTATTATTTCATCAAAATATATATTTGCAAAATACAAAAATCAAATTACGCACTTTCCTCATAAAACAAAAGTCAACATTAAACATCAATCATTTACCACAATAATTTCTATAACCACCAGCTCATTGAAAAAAATGCTGATTAAAAAAGATGTGCCTTAATAGTTAGGCCTGAATAATACCATCTGGATTACCAGAAGGACATCAATGTTGTTGTTGTTTTTTTAAGTGCTTCTATCAAAAATAAATAAACAGAAGGATCTTATATAAAACTAGGTAGCAGACGGTACTCATTGACAATTAGAGAAATTACTTACAATGACAAACAATGTGTTTAAGAATTGAATTTGATTCTGTTTCACACTTCACCTCAAACCATTACAAATATAAAGGCTACCTTAGTGTTTCGTAAAAATGTACCCATTAAATGCAAGTAAAATAAAGTGATATGGCTCCAAACAACTAAACTGGAAACACACTACATGTACTATTTGATAAAATGTAACATGCATCATAACTTAATTTAGATTTTAATTAAAGTAAATGTTAGTTTTTAGGTTTATAAAGCCCCTGTCTTCTTTTTACAGAGCTCCATAAACCTGCCGCCAGACAAATTAAAGCTTCTAAGTCAGTATGACAATGAGAAGAAATGGGAGCTTGTCTGCGACCAGGTAAGATTTGAATGTTTATAATGTCATCAACATATTTTTAACCGTTAGCAGACAAATTAATCATTGGAAGGCAACCAACCAAACCAACTACAACCCAACCTTAAGGACAACCCCAAACTTTAACAACTATATCTTCTGCCAGTGGACCAGTTGCCACCAATAAAATTGCAAGGGTACAATGGTTTCAGCCAATCAGCAAGAAAATGGCAATTAGCAGTGTTACGCCAGAGATCCCTACTTGTGTTTTGGGTTGTTTTTGGTAATTGTATAAAAGGTCATGAAATTAAATGTTAATGGAGCAATTGTAGCATCTTATATGAATAACTCATGAATAACATGAATAACAACTATGTCAACATTTGTTGAACATAGCATAACGTCTTCATCTTATATACGTATAACAACCACCATGGGGCATTAATGCATTGTCATGGAAACAGCGTGGTCATCTGAAACATCATGTCACTAGATGGCAGTCTGTACATGCCAGAGAAGTTGAACTTTGAATCACAATAAATGTGCTCTGCCTTGTGTGGATCCTCCAACCCAGGAACGCTTTCAGGTGAAAAGCCCCCCCTCAATTTATCTGACCAAGATCAAGGGCTTCTACCAGGACCAAGGAGGGGTGCCCCGCAAGGTGGGCACACACACACACATGCACACATGCACACAGCCTCAGATGCACGCATCCACACACATGCACTCGTAAACCTCATAAATGTATTGTTGCCAGTATATTTTGGGCAACTGTCAATCCAACATAACTCTCTAAAAATACCTATATTTCTGTTTTGCCACTTTCAGTCCAAGAAGTCGATCCAAGAAGCGACAAAGGTGCTTAAAGATCTGGAGATATCCCTGCGCACTAACCATATCGGGTAAACATTGTCATCCTGCCTCTCTTTTTAATCTGTGGTTTCAATGTTTTCCTACCTATTCACTGTCTGTTATTTTCGATCCTTGTGTTTCTCTGCAGATGGGCCCAGGAATTCCTTGACGAGGAGAACCGAGGTTTAGATATTCTGGTGGAATATCTGTCCTACGCACAGAGGGCTACGTAAGTCTGGAGACATGATCCATTCTTGATGACTGGATGTTGTTTTTTAGTCGGTCTAATTGGTCCCAGGTTTTTCCCCAAAATGATTTCAAACTTGTTGCATTTTTCTGAAAAAGTTGACACATGTCTGTTTGTTTGCCCTGTTTGTGTGCCTCGTCTTTTAACCACAGGTTTGACACAGTGGATTCAGTGTTCAATGGCGGCCCGGAAGAGAGAGCAAAATCGATGGAGAGGTCGCTGGAAGACTTGAATAAGAGCAGCTCCAGTACACAATCCCATGGCATGAGCAGGGCAGCTCGGGCCCTGACTGTGAGGTACGATGGAGTCGCCTTGGCTATGTAGCGTAAACACTGAGTTTTCTTGAATGAGGCCAAGAAATCCTTCATTTGGTTCCCATAATGCACATCTCTCACAGTGTCATTTTCTGTGTTCTTGTGTAAGTGATTTAAAAATACAATGATTATATACATTAGGTTCTTCAACTCCATATGTCTATTGACCTGGAGTGACAGGGCTCACAGTGGGCACCTAATAATAATGTACATTTTTATAATTGTTAGTGTCTAAATATTTTGTTTCGATTTTCAGATTTAGACTGTCAGCTATTGATATATTATATCAGTGCTTCATTTGTGTGCTGCTAGTTTGGACGAAGACACATTTCCACTTTGGCACATAAAAAGTTGTTTTTCATTTGACTTAATGTCATTTTAATTAATAATGATGAATGTGCGTGCTGTACTTGAGTATTAATGGGATTCTGAACTTTAATTGACATGGACCGATTTGTCTGTTGTCTTGCATAATTACACATGGGCCTCCCCTGACTAAGATTGCACCCGGGGTCCTATTATAATTGCCAAGTTTCTATCAGTGGCATTTGCATACCTAAATATGTGCAGATATGTGGAGCCACTCTAGTCTCTCTATGCTAAATTGCTAGATCAAGCTCATGCATTTACATATCTCTGTTTGGTATATTTTTGTTTTGGACCATTTGCAGAATCAGTAAAACTTTAAACAACAGGATTCACAAGAGGTCCCCCTTGGCCAGCCAAAGAGACGATGTGCATGTGTGCATCATGTGCCTGAGAGCTATCATGAATTATCAGGTATGGTTGGAGGCATATGTTCCGCTTTCCTTGAGTCTGTATACCTAATCATTGAAAGAAGCAGAGTGTAGGATTTAGTGGCATCTAGCAGTGGGGTTGCAGATTGCAACCAACTGGATACCCCTCCTCTCAAATTACAGTGTCCAGGTCATTCTTAACCTACGAGCTAGTTTAAATGTTAATTATTGAAACTTAAATCAAAATTACTAACAGTAAGTATAATACTAACAGTCACTGTTCTTTAAGGTGAACTTGATTTTTCTGAAATACACCAAAAAATCGAATGCACTTTCAGCACAGTTCCTTCAAAGATGAATGGCTGTGATATTCTGAAATGATTGCTGTGAAATTATTCAAATTGAAAACATGTACCCAAGATAAGTTTCCTACTACTAGAAACATGCAGGGACTTTTACAGATCAAAGATAGATATGCCACATTCAGCCGGCCACACACTGTTTTCAAACTGCCAAAGCTCCTGCACAGTTGATAAACATACCTTCCCATTGAGAGAATGCTTATCAATATCTCTCTTTCTCTTAGTCCGGGTTCAACCAGGTGATGAGCCACGCCAGCTGTGTCAACGAAATCACTCTCGGCCTCAACAGCAGTAATCCCAGGTACGTCTATGAGGTGCAGGTGTGCATGCGACGTGTGCGTGGGTGTGTGTGTGTGTGAATTAGCATGCGTTACCGTTTTGTTCTGTCTGACAGAACCAAGGCCCTCGTGTTGGAGCTGCTGGCAGCCGTGTGTCTCGTGAGAGGGGGCCATGATATCATCCTCTCCGCCTTTGACAACTTCAAAGAGGTTTGTGTGTGTGTGTGTGTCTCTCCACTTCGTGTTTCCACATCACGCTGTGCCTGGCGACTCCAAATAGTTTCACTTTTTCCATCGGTCCAGACTTCCCTTAGCTCAAATACTCATCCTCTGCATGATACTTCCTTCGTATGTTATGCCAGTGTGTGTGTGTGTGTGTGTGTGTGTGTGTGTGTGTGTCTGAACCCTTTTAGCAGCCTTTACTCAACGGCAGCATTTTCGATTTGATTTACTCAGTGTGATGCACTATCTTTTTTAGAGTGCATCACATCCAGAATGTAGACCTGTAGGACATCTACTTCCTGAATGACTCATTACCTCAATGTGTGTTCTTCAATGTTTGGGCTGTGCTGCCATTATCACGATCATCAACGTCACACTTCTACCTTCTTTTGGTTTATATTCAGAACGGTGGAAAACCTTACTGTATTTGTTTTGCATTGTCATATTCATATCCAGAATAACACTCTTCTTATGTACACTTCTTATATTAACTCAAACCTTATGATGTGTGTGTGTGTTTGTGTGGGGGCTTCAGCTCTTTTAATCAGTTGTCTGTTCTCCACACTCTCTACGCTGATTTGTTCATCCGTTGCAAACTCTGAGTCCCCCCCGGATCGCTAACCTCTGCTTCCCCATGTCTTCAGGTCAGCCGGGAGAAGAACCGCTTCGAGAAGCTAATGGAGCACTTCAGCAACGACGACAGCAACCTCGACTTCATGGTGGGTCTTGCTCCGCCACAATGTCTGGCAGACATTCAGACACGAAACCGAATGACTCACAAAGCCCATCTTCGAACCATTTTTCACCGTAACACCCCTTCTGCCTCCAGGTGGCCTGCATGCAGTTCATAAACATTGTGGTGCACTCTGTGGAGAACATGAACCTCCGGGTCCACCTGCAGTATGAGTTCACCCACCAGGGGTTGGACGACTATCTGGAGGTGAGGATGGACCAGAGACTATGATGTACAATTTATACTATGAATACTAGTAGTGTTCTGTCCGAAGCAACTTGACCGACAGATGGGTCCGTTAATCACCAAACACATTTTGGGTTTGAACCCAAAAGCTTTCAGATAGTCGTGCCCCTAACCATCCTAGACACTATCCTGCCCCAAGGTTTTTTCAGATTTTGTTTTTTTCTGGTTTCTGTGTCTGTGTTTCTGTATACTATTCTGTGTGTTCCTGTATGTGATTCTGTGTGTCAGTAGGTAATAAGGTGTAGTGTGTGTTTCTGTATCTGAATCCGTGTGCGGGTTTCTGTATGTGATTATGTGTGATGTGTTTTTCTGTATCTGATTCTGTGTGTCAGTATTCAGTTACGTGTGGCGTGTGTTTCTGTATGTGATGTGTGGTGTGTGTTTCAGTATCTGAATCTTTGCGTGTGTTTCTGCCTGTGATTATGGGTGGTGTTTTGTTTCTATCTGTGTCTGTGTGTGATCATGTGTGTGTGTCCATCTGTGTGCATTAGAAGCTGAACAAGACAGAGAGTGAGAAGTTGCAGGTGCAGATCCAGGCCTACCTGGACAACGTGTGTGACGTGGGGGCGCTGCTCGAGGACGCAGAGTGCAGAGACGGGGGGATGGAGCATGTGGACGAACTGCACCAACACAACGTTGAGGTGCACCACGCACGCACGCACTCACACGCACGCATACGCACACGCATAGACACGAACACACTTGAATAGACACACACACACACACACACACACACACACACACACATGGATGAATGCACACACACACACACACACACACACACACACACACACACACACACACACACACACACACACACACACACACACACATAGATACACATATACATGCTTATGCACACTCACAAACAAACACACATACACATGCATGGATGCACACTCACCAAAAAAAAAACATACTCACACACCCCCCAGATGCAGAACGGGGAAAACAATAATTTCACAATGTTATATTTTTATTTATTCTTAAAAAACAATTTTTACACACTGATGCCAAATCACTACCTCATTGCCACTGCCAGACACACTCTGTGTTCACACATGCACTTGTTGTGAACTGTTTTGTTGCAGCTGAGCAGCAGGCTGCAGGAGCTGGAGGGACAGGCAACAGAGAGAGTGGCCCAACTGGAGGCTCAGCTACTGCAGTCTACCAAGGCGACTGAGCTGCTCATGGTAGCATGCTGTTGGCGATGCACAGCTTTCACTCACCCAACACCAGCATTCATTAAGCAATACATAGTCTCACAATTCAGACATTAGACAAGTAATCCTAAGTATGACAGCAGACTAGCTCAAATCCGAATGAACAAGGCGTTTCACTTTCTTCGCGTTTTCTTATTACTATCAAAACCAGAATAAGTGAACTGGGAAGACAAGCTAAATCATCCGGTCAGGACAACGTCATTCTTAGAAAAAGTGTCTGATCAAATCCACCGTATAATGTAACCCCCTCCTGAAAGCTTGCGACTCACACAAATTAGTTTGTCTGTGGTCGAATACCTCTAAACTGAGACAGGAAACAAAGCGTAACTCCCCACCAGGTCTTGGTTTCCGGCCAAGCCTCTTAGCCATCTCCCCGAAAGTTCTTACAGTAGGCGTGCTGGAACTGAGATAAGGCAATACTGAAACTTACTGAGCTGCATTGTCAGTGAATCATTTCAGTTAGATTCAAAGACCACGAGTAACGGCAGCACCTTCGCTTTACCAAACGGCTTTTCTCTGATGTACACGTTTTGATGTGTGTCAGCTGCGGCTTTAGCAGAAGCTCACTTACTTTTACCTGGGTTATAATTTATAATGTTCTAAGTTATAATGGGAAAGACAGCCACACTATGGATATGAAAATGGCTCACTCGAACAAAACTGTTTGCAACTCCATTAACTGTACCATATTAATTAGAGGACATATTCATTTCTTTAACCATATCTTTTTGGTAACACATTGTACTGGACCTTTTTTGAGTTGAGCTGGCCATTTAAATTGTTAATCGTAAAATTTCACGGGGAAAAGACACCTTAACTTGACATATATAATTAATGGAAATGGATTTTCTTGGTTGAATCTCACTATTTTTCGGCTATTAATCCAACTTTGCAAGGAATATAATAGGAATTGTCGTCGTCAACTTAAGCCCCTTAAGCATGCATGTATCTCTATTCTGTCTGTGCGTGTGTGTGTGTATGTAAGTAATTTTGTCAGTCTACTCGTATATGTGTGTACGCTTTTGTGTTTGTTTTATGTGCGTTAAGGTTTTTTTTATGTTTTTTGCATTTGTTTGTGTTAGTGTTTTGTGTGTGCGTGTGTGCTTGCGTTAATGTTTTGTGTGTGTTTATGTTCTGTTTGTGTGTGTGTTAATGCAATATGTCCGTGCATGTGTTAATGTGTTGTGTGTTTATGTTCTGTATGTGTGTGCGTGCATGTGTTAATGTGTTGTGTGTTTATGTTCTGTGTGTGTGTGTGTGTGCGTGCATGTGTTGACGCGTGTGTTTGTTCTGTGTGTGTGTGTATGTTAATGCATTGTGTGTGTGCATGTGTTAACGTGTTGTGCGTTAATGTTCTGTGTGTGTGTGCATTGGTTAATGTGTTGTGTGTTTATGTTCTCTGTGTGTGTGTGCGTGCATGTGTTAATGTGTTGTGTGCAGATGTTCTGTGTGTGTGTGTGTGTGCATGTTGATGCGTTGTGTGCGGGCATGTGTTGACGTGTTGTGTGTCCGTGTTCTGTGTGTGCGTGCGAGCACGTGTTGACGTGTTGTGTGTTCATGTTCTGTGTGTGCGTGCATGTGTTAACACGTTGTGTGTTTTATGTCCTGTGTCTGCGTGAGCAGGAGAGCCTGCGGGAGTCGTGCTCCCAGATCAGCTTCCTGCAGCAGAGGGAGCGGGAGAAGGAGCTGGAGCGGGAGCGGGAGAAGGAACAGGAGCGCTTCAGCCCGGCCTCCACCACCACCACCACCTCCCCACCGCCGGGCCCCTCCACCTCCTCGGAGCTGGAGCGGAAGGTGCAGGAGCTGCAGGACAAAGGTCTGATCCGCTTGGAGCGCACGGCCTCCGGCAGTTTTGACCTGCAGGTGGTGCCCGTCACGGTGACGGAGTACGTCCAGGCCCCGCCCTCCCAGCCACAGGCCGACGAGGTCGATTCTACCTCTTCTCCTCCTCCTCCACCTCCTCTTCCGGGTGGGACCGGGTCAGCCCCGCCTCCGCCACCTCCGCCCCCACCTACTCCGGGGTTGGCCTGCATTGTCCCCCCCCCACCCCCTCCACCACCCCCACCTCCACCAGGTCCGGGAGGATGCCCGCCTCCACCCCCTCCCCCTCCCCCTCCCCCACCGGGTGTTGGACCACCCCCGCCTCCTCCCCCACCCGGTGGTGGACCTCCTCCGCCCCCACCTCCACCTGGGTTCATGGCCCCCACTCCAAACAGTGTGCCCGGTAAGGAGACTCCATCTCAAGGGTGAAAAAGTACATTATGAAATGATCATAGACTATCCCAAGTGTACTGCTCCTTTATCCTGGTCTGCTTCTATTTCTCTCTCTCCGTCAGTTTTTTATCTCATTTTGCCCTCTCTTTTTCCTCTTTTGACTCTTTTTTATCGAACCCTCTCTGTCTCTCTGTCTCCCTCTCTACAGTTAAGAGCAGGAAGGCCATCCAGACTAAGTTCCGCATGCCACTGTTAAACTGGCAGGCTCTGAAGCCCAACCAGGTGACAGGCACGGTCTTTAACGAGCTGGATGACGAGCAGGTGTTGGATGTAAGCTGCCATTTTCCCTCCGATTTGACCCCAAAACCATCATCCGATTCCTAGCATCACCTTTACATTTAGTGGAAGAATTTTTTTTCTTCCAAATTGACTTAGAAGTTAACATTAAAAATGTTACTGCTAAATGCGGCAAGACATTCTCCTTAACTACAAACTACAAAAAAAGAAAAAAAAACAGGAAAAACAATTACAAACTATAAAGCCTTTACTATAAAGTTAATTAAAAATGAATTTAAATATCCTAATTTTAACCCTGACGCAAATTCAACCACATGCATGTTGGCTTCTTGTGTTCACGTGCAGGAGCTCAACATGGAGATGTTTGAGGAGCAGTTCAAGACCAAGGCACAGGGTGCCCCGTCCGACCTGTCCACTCTGAAGGTGAAGGTGGCCCAGAAGGCTCCCACTAAGATCTCTCTCATGGACACCAACAAGGCCAAGAACCTGGCCATCACCCTGCGCAAGGCCGGCATGAGCCCAGACGACGTCTGCGTCGCCATCGACACGTATGGACCACCTCTGCTTCTCAACATCTAATGCTGGGCTCTTCTAACATCTGTTGCCTTCGTATTGCTTAATTGGTTGGGATTTAATTGGTTGGTGTAAATAGTTGTCGTGTGGATGCTCGTTTGAATTTCTGCCATAGTGGATGCCGTTCATGCAGAATTAACTCTCTCTCACTTTCTGTCTCTCTGGGTGCCTCTTGTGCTGACCTAACAAGGTACTAACCTCTGTCTCTGTGTCTCTCTGGGCTCTTCCTATACTGTCCTCATTTGGTACTAAACTGTGTGTGTTTGTGTGTGTGTGTGTGTGCGTGCGTGCGTGAGTTTAGCAGTATGTCAGCTAGTATACTCTCTGTCTGTGTGTCTGTCTCTGTGTCTCTCTGGTCTCCTCCTATACCGTCCTCACCAGGTACTAACCGGTCTGTGGGACTCTCTGTCTTTCCAAGGTAGCAGCCCCAAAGCCTGTCCCTCTGTCCTCACTACACCCTGTGTGCCTCTCTGTCCTCACCTCCTACCAACCTCTCTGTATGTCCCTGTGTGCCTCTCTGTCCTCACCTCCTACCAACCTCTCTGTATGTCCCTGTGTGCCTCTCTGTCCTCACCTCCTACCAACCTCTCTGTATGTCCCTGTGGGCCTCTCTGTCCTCACCTCCTACCAACCTCTCTGTATGTCCCTGTGTGCCTCTCTGTCCTCACCTCCTACCAACCTCTCTGTATGTCCCTGTGGGCCTCTCTGTCCTCACCTCCTACCAACCTCTCTGTATGTCCCTGTGGGTTCTTCCCATACTGTCCTCCCCAGCTACTGAACTCTGTGTGTCCCTTGTGGGTTCTCCCTATCCCCCCCCCCCCCCCCCCCCCCCCCAGGTACAACCAGCAGGCGCTGGGCCTGGACTTCCTGGAGCTGCTGGAGCGCTTCATCCCGTCGGACTACGAGATGAAGCTGCTGGTCAATTACGAGAAGGAGGGCCGTGAAATAGAGGCGCTGACGGACGAAGATCGATTCATGCTCCGCTTCGGGAGGATCCCACGGCTGAGTCAGCGCATCAGCACGCTCACCTTCATGGGCAACTTCCCCGAGACGGTGAAACGGCTGCAGCCGGTACGTTTTTTTTTCATCTATTTTTTCATATTTTTGTCAGACTTGAACCTGATTCGCCGGGGGCTGCTGCGCAGACGTTCAGGCTTTAGTGTCTGCTCTGGTTTCTCGATGTGTCTCGTGTCATTCACAGCAACTGGACTCCCTCATATCTGCGTCCATGTCCATCAAGTCCTCGCCCAAGCTGAAGAAAATGCTGGAAGTGAGTATGAGTATGAGGGGTGGGGGTTTTAAGGAAGCTATGCGGTAATGCACATTATTATGTAGCACCGGGGTTAGGTGTAGGGTTAGGGTTATTCCTAGCCCTTACCCTAGTAGATGATGTGTAACCCTAACCACCATTACATCAGTTAGCTTTAACACCAACTGTAAACCTTTCTTTCTTTCTTTCTTTCTTTCTTTCTTTCTTTCTTTCTTTCTTTCTTTCTTTCTTTCTTTCTTTCTTTCTTTCTTTCTTTCTTTCTTTCTTTCTTTCTTTTCTCTCTCTCTCTCTCTCTCTCTCTCTCTCTCTCTCTCTCTCTCTCTCTCTCTCTCTCTCTCTCTCTCTCTCTCTCTCTCTCTCTCTCTCTCTCTCTCTCTCTCTCAGATCATCCTGGCTTTCGGGAACTACATGAATAGCAGCAAGAGGACCGCGGCAGGTGGCTTCCGACTGCAGAGCCTGGATCTCGTGAGTCTCTCTCTCCCTGATTTTGCGTTCATTTGTTCTCTCCAAACACATTTGAAATGGTCTTTTTGAGCCGCAATGGAAAGGACAGTAGGGAGGCGGGAAATGGCAGGAAAACGGCGGGGCGCATTCCCCTACGTGTGCGGCTCGACGCACCAGCCTCCCTTCTTGATTGAGCCCCTTTCTCGTTAAGTGCTTCCTTTTTAATCACCATCTTCTTCTTCTGACGTTCGGCTTGCCCCCGCCCCGACCGCTCAGCTGTTGGAGACCAAGTCAACAGACCGTTCCCAGACCCTGCTGCACTTCATCACCAAGGTCATCTTGGAGAAGTACCCGGACCTGGCCACCTTCCACACGGAGCTGCACTTTGTGGATAAGGCCGCACTGGGTAACACACATGTACCCGTTTTGCATCTGTTCACTTTCAAAAAATCATGCCAAGCTCCAATGAACAATTACTGATCCATTGTCAAATGTTTACTTTATCTTGATACAAGTTGCTGTTATGCCAAAACGTATTTGAAGTGATTTATTTGATGTTATTATCAGAGAGAAAAAAATATGTCTCAAATGCATTTAATTATTTTTCTGCCCGTGCCCAAAAAAGGACCTCCCTTCGATGTTCCTTGTAGGCGACGAATACCCTGTTTATTCTAACGCTTAACGCCATCGTATTTTAGTGTCAATGGACGGCATCCTCCAGGACATCCTTGCTCTGGAGCGTGGCATGGAGATGACCAAGAAGGAGTTCCTGGTGCAAGAGGACAACAAGGTGCTGCAGGACTTTGTGAAGACCAACAGCAACCAGCTGGCCTTGCTGGTGAAAGACGGCAAGACGGCACAGGTTGGGGCCCAGTTCCATTCAAATCCACTTTATTCATATAGTGTCTTTTTTATTTGCCAAACAGCACTACAAAGTATTAAACATGGCGAATTGAGAACAAGAAATGGGTTTAAAATAGCACTTGGTTTGATCAAATCTTTTGTACTAACCACGCCGGGGGACAGGGTGAAGTAGTATTTAGCCCAAAGGTCTTGGGTCTGATCACCAGTTTTCCCAGAACTGCCCGTTGACCTCTGTTGAGCAGGTCTTGAAACCCTGACCTGCATTCACTGGAAGTCACCAGGATGCAAAGTTTCCAATTCTGAACCAATACTATAAACCGTCATTAATCCACAGTCTTGTGTTTTCTTGTCTTTCTCAGGAGGCGTATGGCTCTGTGGTGGAGTACTTTGGAGAGAACCCCAAAAACACACAGCCGTCCATGTTCTTCCCCACCTTTGCCCGCTTCATGAAGGCTTACAAGGTCAGTGTGGTTGGCGCTAAAGCTGCACATGGTTCATAATGGTAGCATTCAGTATGTTTCCTGAGTCTCTGTGTTGGGTGGGATCGCAGAAAGCCGAGAAGGACAACGAGCAGAAGAAGAAAGCGGAGTTGGACAGCAGTGAAAGTAACAGCTCAGGCTCTCCCTCTCCCAGAAAAGCTGGCTCAACAAAGGTAGCCCACGAATAATATTGACATCATACTATTGCATCAGTTCCTTTATTTTATTTTCCTGTTGTTGACCATAACTTTTGCCATCGAGTTTTTGAAATTAGTAGCCTCCATTTCCCTCACGTTCAGCCATTATCATCATGGATCATTAGCATCAACATCACTGAACTGGCATAATGGTATCATTAGTATGTATCAATAGTAGGAAAACAGTGGTCACATTCAAACAACCTTTTTAGTTTACTTCACAACCGCTGTCTTCATTTATGCACCCAATCATTTAAACGATGTGAATAAAAAAAAGCAATGCCTCAGAAGGTAGTGTGGACAGATTAAGTAATGTACTCCTTAGTCAGGGCTCGTGTGCATGTGTTTGGACCCTGTACTTTGCTCACCATTGAACCCCGCTCTCCGCACCGACGGCAGTCACCCACGAACCAGAAGATGCCTCCCATGGACTTCATGGCCGAGCTGAAGAAGAGGCAGGTGAAGCCTCAGGTTCGCGAGGGGAAGGACGGCGCCCTGGAGGACATCATTACAGGTATAACACAGGTGACCCCCCCGACCCCCCCCCCCCCTCCCCCCAAATTTTAACTTCTCACCAACCCCAGCTCCGCCCACACTCCTCCTCCCCCTCCTCCTCCTCCTCCAATCATACTCTTTGTTGTTGTAGCTGCTCTGTAGACGAGTCATATCAGGGTATACATTGACTTATCTATAATTCATTTTTATATCCTTTTAAAGTTGTTTTACGTTGTATCTTTTATGTATTTGCCTTATATCAGCAACAGACCGTGAGATATTCCTCATACGTGAACATGTAAACGTACAATTATTTCATGAATGTGATTTGTGTTGTACGTACATTTCCCTGTATTTCTAAATATATAAAAAATATATGTTCATACACTGTGTTCTACTGAAGCTCCAGCTCTGTGTAAATGAACTTATCTGTGTTTGCTTTCTGTCTTCCTTTAGACTTGAGGAACACTCCCTACAGAAGGACGGACGCACGGCGGCCTGCCCAGCAACCGGACCCCTGAACCAGCACTCAAAACACAACACGTGATCTGGAGTTGTACTGTAGATACTGTGTAGAGTGCTTGTTCTTCTACTGTGTTTGTTGTTATACTTAAGATAAGCTGCAGGTGACATTATACATATATACTGCCAAATTCGGTTTTGTGAATGATGTACATATTATGAATTGGGCGCTTTAAATTAAGAATTTCTTGATCAAGAGCATTTTAAACAAATAAAGTTTTTTTTACATCCCTTGCCAATGAATCTTGTTTTGTATTATGGGCGACAGGCCCCCTTCCTGATTAAGAGGCAAAAAGCTGTCAGACGCCAGGACTGTACAAGAGAGCTGCACTTTATTAAGACACACAAACACAGCAAATTATGTACAAAAAGAAGGCAGAGTTCCACTGCCAACCTTCTCACAGGGAAAGAAAAACACACTTTTCTCACAGAACATCATGGCATCCACACTGATAAATTAGTTATCTCCAGTATCGGTAGGCTTTTTAAATTTTATATATTCTTATATGATAGATCTATTTTCGGTAATATTCTGTTCGTATATCACACTAATCTACAAAAAATGGGAGAAAATCCCTCCATGGAAGAGTTACACCAGTTGGTGATTTTTTTTTAAGTTTGGGGTGCGTTGAAGCTCTAATACTTTCCATTCACGCATTACTTAAGTTTCACAATCTTTGTCATTATCTTCATATCATCGTCATCTTCCTCATCATCGTCATCATCATCAACACATTAGACTGAGCATGCCTGTGTCCCAGACACCGAATAATGTTTCATTCTCTACACCTGTGAACCATTATATTAAAAACCTCTTAATTTTCTCCAACTTTTTCTCTCATATATTTTTTGATAACACATAGACAACATTTTTCAACTGCACCGTGCAATTGCTTGAGACTATACATGCATTGTTTTTGTATATACTTTAGTACCCATGGTCTTATTTTTTCATTAATAAAAATTTTGGACAAGACATTGCTGAGCTTGCTAGGAATGACTTGGTCTATGTACACATTGATTTTGTTTTGTTGTTCACTGATGTTTTCCGATGCCAAGTTTTTTGGAACATCCACACACTCATGTAAAAAGTTCATACACATACTACGTAAGGTTGGTCTTAAGAAACGGGTGAACATTACAAATTAATAAGATTCCCTTGACTTAATCCATGTTTGTACTGTGGTTATGTTTAAAGGACTTCCTGTCGGTTGTCTTGTTACTTCCTGTTGGTAAATTCACTGTGGAACACAAAGAATAACAACATTTGACCCTGGGGGAAAGTCGGTTCCCTCTGTAAGCTTCCACTGTCGATCAACAACACCTACATTCTTCACATCCATCCTCATCCATCTCAAACCTTGTTGGAATAGAGAGGAGAATTAAAGCCAGACAAGTCTACATCAACCTATCAGAGGGCCTTGATTCTCACAATGAATCAAACCCCACCTCCTACCTACCATAAAGTTTCCACAGTGTGCATGTTTCACGGCTAGCCTCAGGCATACAGCTTGAACCACCTAGATTTCCGTTATAGGAGTGAGTCAAATACAAAATGAAAACGATAGAGAGAGGAATGAATTCCCCTCTCGTCTCAAAAAACAAAAACGATACAGCAGGAAGGAAAGCCCCCATAGCACAGGTTTGGTTCCTGCTTGGTAAGCCTGCTGTGTCTTCATGGAGCAACGCTGTGATGCTCGACCATTGTTCAGAGTCGGAGCGGTTGCGGGGGGCATTCAGCAATGGAGTGAAATAAAACTGGGCTACTGGCTAATAAAGGGCTAAAGTTAAAGTAAAAAAAGAAGTGAGGAAGTATGTACGTATATTACAGAGAGTATGTATTGTCTATACAGATCATATATTTAAATCATACATATATAAAATATGTCTTGTGTATGAATAAACAGACCACCCATGTGAAATGTGTTATCTTCACTTGATGACATAAAAAAAGAAAGTATCTGTACAAAAAACGGCCACTAATATATATATAAAACTCAAAAGATGAGAACATTTGACATTATATATTTCAACCTAGGTCTATGTATGTATATCACATTTTTATTTTACTTTTTTCCGCCACAACTATAATAGGATCATAAACAAACAACCTCACTCTAGATATATTTATGTGTCATTTTCTGCATTGCGTCGCTGTTCATTTCAAGTTTTTAGTGAGGAGGAGTTTCCGATTGCCAGCGGGGGGAGGGGGTATCGGCATCTTCAAAACACACTCTGGTGAGCCTGCAGCCTTGGCGCTAGCACAGCCCGGAACACACAAGCCAAACTCAAACATTATCCCAGAGAGCACTTTTATGCAAAGCAGAGAGAAGAGAGAGGAGAGAGCAGGAGAGTGGGGAGGAGAGGAGCGAGGAGAGGTTCATCTTGGACTATATTTAGCGAAAAGTAGTCGAGCTTAAACAAAAAACAAAAACAAAGTCCCTTTCCCCTATCCATCGCTTGCTCCCCCCACCCCTCCAGAACATAAATGTGCCAAACTGTGGATTCTGGGAGTGTGGAGTGTGGAAAAACACGCGTAAGTGAATTTCATTTCATTTGGTTTCACTCAACCGGAAAGGCAAGGCTGATCTGGACATAACTACAGGGCATTGCTGTGCTGTGAGCCTTGCCGCTTTATGTATATATATTTATATATTTGTATAATATTTTTTGTAAACTGTGTGCGTGCCCCTGTACAATGTCAATGTCTGAAGCCTGCTTCACGTTAGAATGACTCCTTAAGTTGTGATGTGAACACTTGGTGCCCATTTCCAGTCTTTGGATTTGAATCAGGTTATATTGTCAGTGTATCTGTTGATCTAATACTGATTAGGTATTAGGTCTGTAGGAGAAGGCTTATGAGAGAATGAATGCTTGAAAAGATGCAATAAAGGCTATGGTTCAAAGCACAGGGTCTCATAGACGAAGACCGGTCTGGTTCAGGGGTGCACATTGCCCACGTAGATTCATACAAGGGAGAACTGTCAACAGCTGTCCTAGAAAAACCTTTAGTCGAGCGGTAATTCAACCAACCAAAACGAGGGTGGAATGAAACAGGTGGGGTGGAGAAAAGAAACACTGTTCTGAAACTGTTCTGAAACCATCACACAACCTTGAACTCCCTCTCCTCTTGTTTATATGAAGACCATCCGTTTAGAGGCAAGTCGAAAGTCTGCCTTATTCTTAGAACCAGCCTTCGTACTCGCTCTCAAACAATGTCTATTTTCCTGTTCTTTTGGTGTTCAATACAGGCCTGACTTTCTTGTCTCGAATAAAAAAAAATCGAGCCTGAACACTGATAGGCTTTTACTGCAAGTTTAGTTAGCACATTTCAGAGAGCTTTAAGTGTAACGACATATCACTCTATTATCAGCTTATACTAGGTACACGTTAATGAAGAGTTGTAAATGTGTGCTTTATTTTATGTGTCGACTTCATTGCAGTAGCGTTGTGCGTATTGTTTAAGACTAGATTCATAAATTAGTTAAATGGGATAAAGAGTTTCTATTTTAGGGGACATAACATTTTATACATAACTATCTTCAGCAATATGTAAGACCAACTTCAGTCAAGGGAGGCCATTAAAAATGCATCACTTTGTGCTTAATTTCGTGCTACCATACCAATGTGGCAGTACATATCTCTATCGTATGTTTGTTTTTGACTGGACTAGACTACTTGACATCAATTGGGAAAAATCGAAGATCGTATTTTCAGAATAGTGAGGTGTACGTGTGGGTCACCAATGTGTGCTAATACTTTGTGATGTTTTGTGGGGATTCTGCTGTTTCGAATGGCAGGGTAGACCAAAACCTGCATGAGTGAGGGGAATCCTGATTGTCATAAAATCCCTATTAATACAAATGTACAGCAATTCTACATTTGTCGACTTCTTCTGTCATCGGATAAATGGGATTACACCTATTCACTTTTCAAGTGCTTTGTATAATATAGAAACCTGTGCTATTATATTACCAGTGGATACAAACATGCTCTTTCAAAAAAAAAAAAAAAGTAATTTGATTCTGAAAACAGACCACTTTTGATTTTAAACTCCTTAGGAAGGAAAATACCTCAACATGAACCCTTTTTCAGAGGGAATCTTCTGATACTGCGGCCTCGCTTTGCAGGGAGAAATGGACCGAGAGTGCAATGGAGATATGATCCACGCGGTGATGAATTGACAAACTGATCCGATTTACCCCAGCGAGCGCACACGAGACAGTGGAGATAAAGCAGAGGTCATGTAAACGCTTTAACACAGCCGTGTGTACAAACATGGAGGACCCACACTCAGCACCGATCCAGAGTTCAGAGCAGGAGATGCGAGAACACCCCTTAGACCCTTTTCACCACAAAACAGCTTGAACACAACCACTTCAATTATCATTGTTATTATTATTATTCACTTTTTTTTTTCTTTTACTTTGTTTTGTTTTTCTGAGCAGGCTCACGTTAGGCGAGGCGTTTCATCATATAAATTAAATTGATATTGATATTCTGGTACAACATACAATTACGGGTATTCACTCGTTGATTATTGCAACTCTATAGTCTATGATACAAGTTACAGCTTAGATAGTACAGCTAGTCCACTAACAATCCATTGAGCGAGAGGGAGCGAGTTATGGCAATTGAAGCAAAGGCCAAAAGTGCATTTAGGACTATTCCGGCAATCCCTGCTGTGAGCATCCAGAATCCATCAAATGGGAGTAGCCTAGGGCGGGAGCTTTGTGCCGATTTGTGTGCTTTCTGGGTGGTCAAACTGGCAGTACGATTGTGTGGCAGATCCGCCGACCAATAGAAACAGCCAAGAAGGAGATCAGTAGGACAAACACGTAAAGATGGAGTTTTCTCATTGAATCAGATCTACCAGCATGGTGGGATGAAAAAAAAACAGGGGTACGAAACAAATGTCCAAACGGTCTTTGGAGTTCAACATGAAGTAAGGCTTTCAATAGTCCCCCCCCCCCCCCCCACCCCCTAGCCCCCACCAAACATTAATTGTGCGTCACTAAATCTCCATTGACTCCATTATCTGTGATTGGATTTCCCTCACATCTGCCAAGTGTTGGTGCTTCAAACGTGCATTCTTCTTATCTTCATCCACTCCTCGCACCCTCCAGCTCCCTGTGGTGGAACCGGCTCTCCTGTTGCTCCCTGGAGCCTCGGGGGGGGGGCAGAGCTGTCCTGCTCCCCTGCTGCTGCTGCTGCAGCTGCTCCCCTCCCCCCCCAGGGAGGAGAGGGAGGGCGGGCTGGAGGGGGGGGCTGGAGGAGGAGGCGGAGGTGGAGGAGCTGGGGGACGTGGACGGCACCGTGGGCGTGGAGGAGGACGAGGAAGAGGAGGAGGAGGAGGAGGCGGCCGCCGGCAGAGCAGGGGTGGGTGGGGAGGAGGAGGAGGAGGAGGTGGAGGAGGCGGCCGCCTTCTCCATGAGCAGGCGGCGGTGATGGCGGAGGGCCGAGGAGAGGAGCAGAGCCTCCGCACTCAGGCCGTTGGCGGACAGGCTCGCCAGCAGCGCCCTGGCCTGGCTGGATGTGGCCGTGAGCTGGGACAGCGCGGGCTCCTGGGAGCCCCTCCTCAGGGCGGCGGGAGGACCACCCGTCCGAAGGGCAGGCGCTCAGAGAAGGAGCCCGCGAGTCGCCCGGCCAGGTGGGCTTCCACGGTGGTCTCCGAGGCCTTCGGGAGCGGAGGAAGGAACGGGGCGAGTGCCGGAGTGTGAGGTGGGGGGGGAGGGCGTACATACAGGAGTGGTCAACTCAAAGTGGTGTCTTCTTTAATGCCAGCGATGAACTGGTAGCATCAAATCCCCCCCCCCCCCCCCCCACACACACAAACTCTTCTCTTCTCTCACTCTTCTATCAGAGCACAGCGAAATGTAACATGCAGACGTAAGCTGACGCACGCACCAACACACACACACACGCACACACACACACACACACACACACACACACACACACACACACACACACACACACACACAAACACACCTACACAGGGGAGAGAGTGACAGCGGGAGGTTCTGAGGTTCAAGACCGGCCCCCCAAGGGACAAAAAGTATAAAAAACTGAGAGTGGCAGGGGGGGGGGGGGGGGGGGGGGGGAATAAGAGCAAGGCTGATGAATGTGCGCAGTCTCTCTGCAGTCAGGCGCTGAAGATGCTGAAGATGCTGAGGCTGGGATGCATCTCTCACTGCAACCCCCCCCCCCCCCACCACCAAGGTCACAGTGGCACGGAGGAGGACGGAGGCAGGGGGGGTCAGGCAGGGCGGGGGTGGGTGGACAGCAGGCAAGGGGGTCGGGTAGGTTCACACGGGTGACAGGTCGGGTGTTGTAGAGCCGGCGGGGGGGGGGGGGGGGGGGGGGGGCGGGGGGGGGGGGGGGAGAGAGGAGACAAAACACAGGAGACCGTTATTATTTATGATCGGCAGGAATCATAAATGGCGTCGACGCAGGCGTCTTCTCTGACATGGGGGTCAAAGTACAGGAGAATGTGTTGGGACGCGCCGCCACTGCTGTCCACAGTAGCACAATTCTTTTGACATCGCCTTTTCAAATGACTGGCAGTCATTACAACGTGTCAAACAGCGCAGGGTGCGACGTGGTGCATGCACAGTGTGCACCGCTCCCTAAAGGCGGAAGTGACACGCGCCAGTAGATGACAGGCGGTAGGTGAGTATCTCTTGGAAAAACACAACAGCATACATTTTTAGTTGTCTGTTTTACATGGTCAAAGACAGGGGCAATGCAGGCCATTGGAGGGTATGGGCGGATGGCAGGGTTTGATTGGGTGAAAGTCGGTTGATTTGGCGAGGCCTTTCTCAGAATCACTGAGTGATTGCCGCCGTTTGTGTCTATGAACGTTGGACTCTGTCACCATGGCGACAAGGAACATGGTGACAGGCTAGAACAAACACTGCGCAAAACACTCTTTTGTTTTTGGCCATAGAGCCATCTATTTTTCACGAGAAGGAGTGGGAGGGGTTTCATCGAGACTGAGCTGTTGTCCCCATGGTAACGGCCCACAGCAACTTTGTGCAATGTTTTCCTTTTTCCTTTTCCCTTAGCTAGCTAGCGTAGCCTACTCTTCGGTATCATAGTGGGCAATGCCACGGGACCGACCCAGAGTCTAGGCACCTGCTAGCTACAAAGGAGTCTTTTCAGGTGGAGGATTTCTTCCCCCCCCCCCCCCCCCCCCCCGCATCTCTTTCGTCCGTCCCTGAAACACAGGATCAAGTAGGTCCACAACCATACCTGTTTGAGCCCTTCGTTTGGCCGGCTCCAGAATCAGCCCACAGGGCAGAGGCTGTGTGAGACCAGGACAGAGCCGAAGAAGCGAATGACTGCAATCCACAGTGCATTTTATTTCAGATAAAGACTATTCTAAAAATGTAATCAGTTTGTTTTCATGTATTCCTTGGATAAATATTCATAAATATTTCTATCAATGTTTGGCAAGGCGAGACGAGAATAGAACATAACAATTACCAGATCCCTTACAGATACACTTGTAGACATTGCAGACACCTTTGTCCAGACCAAAATAAAATCTGCAATTGGATGCAGAAGGTATGTTGCACAGTTCCACCTTGTACTTGGACTATCCACCCTAAACTAAGGCGTTCTGGATTAGCTTTTAGCAACAATACAAATGGCTGACTAACCTAATAGGTACGACCAGGTGATGGTCTTTTCGTGATGTCTGAGTGCCTCGGAAAAAGCACTTTACGATAAGAACGCCACCTGTGTTTGCAGCAGAGGCGAACGTTTAACCGGAGAATGGTATATAGGATTTTAGCCCTTTTTTATTAAATCACAGTGTTATTACAGTTCCAGTGAAAGCATGACATAGATTACTATGTTGACGATCATATAAGACATATTACCACGTTTAAAACATGGTTTTGGGTTCACAGGCTCTTTAAAGAAAACAACTTATTTGATCTTCTCATTCTCTCCACCTTTTTTCTCTCACTCTTTCTTCTTGATTTCCCATTCTCTCCAACTTTTTTCTTGATTTTCTCGTTCTTTATATTTTTTCTCTTAATTTTTTTTCCATGATTTCTTTCCTTCTCTCCATAATTTTCTCCCCCTCTTTTTTATATGATTACCCATTCTTTCCATCAGAGACAGAGAGAGAGAAAGAGAGAGTGAAAGAAACAGACATGGAGAAAGAGAGAGAGCGAGAGAGAGAGAGGGGGACTTGACTCTAAAAAGGACATAAACCCAGGCAGAGAGAGACAGAGAGAGAGCGAGACAGAGAGACTTGACTCTGAAGAAGATATGAAAACAGGGCAGATAAAGAGATGGAGAGAGGGAGGAAGTAGAAGAAAGAGAGCAAGAGAGCTAGGAAAGTGTAATCATTGATTCCTATTGGCTCGTTCAGTCAGCCGTTTTGATGGATGTAAAGAGACGTCTTGCCTAATTGCTTCATAACGTTCTCCTGTACCTCCAAAGCTCCACTTTGCCATGTCCAATGACTCCTGCATTGACATTTTCCACATGTGTATCGATGTATAGGCTTAGATGAAATTCAATGCACCTGTAATTTTCTAAATGGCATTGGCATTAAACTCCCCCGTACACCACCTCCGCTAAAACAGTCTGCACAGAAGCGGAGGAAAGCAATTGTAATAATTGTGCATTAGTGGACAAATTCTCAGAATACTGGCTGTAACCACTGGGGCCAATACTTCTGAAATAAGCCACTCAATACGAACCTACCTCTGCGATTTGTCTGTATTTAATATAAATAAATCCTAGCGTTGATTCTTAAGGCGTGATAAACCACAGAGACATAACAAAAGTCAGGTTTCAGCAAAGTCAGCCTTCCTGATTGCCTCAAAATATTAGACATGCTTGCAATCTGAACAAAAACAGCCTGTTCACAGTGGGTTGCTAGAAGACTGCCCCTTCTCTCAACTGCTCTCAACCATTCCTTGATTGGTTTCAAGGTTCACAAAGGTTGGACCGAGTTCTTCTGATATTTCATTGGTCCGACTCAGACTACGATGAAAGCATGTATCCCTATATGTCTGGATCCACCCTTTGCCTAGCTCCCATTTCGAGCTCGAGTTTCACCCAGAATTGTCTGAGCTTGGGAGATCAAGGAGAAGGTAGACGAGACGAGGGGGATACAAATGTGGTGGTTGGGGGGAGGTAGGGATGTAGAGAACGGTTACCATAGTAACAGTAAAAAAAACTGAAAGAAGGTACCTGCAACTGGCCCTGGCTCTTGAGGAAATCCTCTCTTTTGCTTCCAGACTTGCTCTTGTCTGTGCTGTTCTGCTGAAGGTGTTTGAGCCGGGATGCCGCCGTGGAGTGGAGCTGCTTCCCAACGGCCGAGTTGTTCTGATGGCAAAAAAAGCAAGCAAGAAACATGGAACACAAAATGATTGTATAAATAACAGCGATAAAAGATAGGAAGGAATTCAAACGACGGACAGGGCGTGGTGAGGATTGCAAAAATGGAGTGTGACAAAAGGTAAAAGAGAAAGAGACCAGGGGTGAATTTGCATGTTGGACGTTTTTTGAAACATTTCATTTCCTCTCGTTCTCCCTCTTCCCCGTACGCCTTTTTGCTATTTAAATCAGGCACACCTCAACGGAGCAGAGAGAGACTGATTCCAGTTAGCACGTCTCCCCACCCATCATCTACCACCACCCCACCCCTCCCCCCCTCACACAGACCGATGAGGTCTTTCAGCATGCGGCTCATAGCTGAAATCACTTGCTCGTCTCGATTCCAGATTCTAACCGAGACAGGGTCTCCTCTTCCTGTCATCAAGCTGGAACCGACTATGCCTTCCGAGGTTTCACAAACAACGTATAAGCCGTGCGGAAATGGGACATCAGAACTAACTTGTTCCACTGTGTCGCTTCTCCGTTGGAATCAAGCGCACGGCAGTTTGCTTAATGATCTCTTGGGCGGAACGCCCTTAATGGGGGATTCAAGCAAACTATACACACACACACACACACACACACCGCACCGCTCTGTGCCTCTGCGGTAGGCCTACTTAACACAGAATACACAGTGGAAAATATAAGAGATGATACCGGAGTATATTAAAAAACACTGCGGCAACAGCAGTCTGGAAAGATAGGGAGCAAAAAAGCAACCATGTTTTTTCTACAGGCCACGCCCATCCCGGAGGGAGGCAGATTAATTATACACTTGCCACAGATTTATTCCACTCTAATGACTGGAACTAAATTCTGATATGGCTCTCGAGCAGATGGATTGTCAACGTGAATTTGTTCGGTGAGCTGTGGAAACGCGAGGGAAACTACTCTAAGTACTCAAAGAAGTCCAAGTATAACAGGTGCTTTTTGGAGTATGATGAAATAATAGGAGAACACTTGGTAACCACCCCCCCCCACCCCTCTCCCTCAACAGCAGCGCCAAGGATGGGAAGGTGTGACAGGTTGCAAATGCTAGCCGTGATCGAGTTTCAAAACAGATTGATTAATGTCTTTCGTCTTGCTTTTGATACCGCTTTATCTAATATGGCACGAAAAAAAAAAGATGCAGCCGACATGAAGTTCTTTTAAAAGGCCAACGTTGTTGACAGCGGAGTTTTAAAAAAAGACGGCGCATTTGATGATGAGCCCAACGCAAATGGAAGTGTCAAACGACACCTTGCGATTAAGTCCCAACACCTGGAGAGCTACACACGCCTGTGGATCGTTGTGGTTAATGCCATCTCTAAAGGGTGTGTGAATGTGTGTTGAAAACAAAAGCAGCAGAGCAAACGTATTGACACAAGAGAGAATGGGGCTGGGGTACGATTTCGATTCAGGGAATGAATCGACTTTCGAGGGAGGGGAGTCAATCAGTGCAGAAGGCAAAGAGTGAAGTAGGTAAGATGGAAGCGGAGAAGAAAGAAAGAAGGCGACAGGTTTATTTGTTGTGTGTGTGTGTTCCTTTTCAATGTCTGTTGTTTTGTAACAAGGAGTGAAATCACCACAGTGTTCTACATGAGCGGTGGTGGTGGGGGGGGGGGGGGGGGGGGGGGGAGGCTGCCAGGACGGGTCGATGGAAAGAAAATTAGCAGGCCTGGGCTCAGCAGGTTAGCGACTGCACCGCTAATCAGTCTACGCGGTACGGGGGTACTTGGGGGTGAGGGGGGGGGACTGTTATCTGACACTTCTAAAGCAGGTTAAAACCCCCCTGCCACCCCGGGGGAATCAATTCCAACATACGATTAAACTCCATGTCATGGCGTTTGTTTGTTTGCGGAGTGAGATTTGACTTGAGATTGAAGCATCCAGGCAGAAACCCACAGGAAAGAGATGGAGGAAACAGGAAGCAGCTGAGCATGCTGTTCGGTGCGCCGGCAAGAGTGGGGGGGGGGGGGGGGGGGGGGGGGGGGAACCTGTGTTGGTGGCGCTGGTGGTGGAGTGAAGGTGGAGGGCTTGGGTGGAACCGGGGGCTTCCCGGCAGAGGTCTCGGGGAGAGGCGAGGCGGGGAAGGGGTCCACGGGGGGCTGGCCGCTGAGCTCCAACAGGGTGTTCTCCAGCTCCCGGATGGTCTCCTCCAGGCTGTCCAGCCTCTTGAAGGTGCTGCTGCGGACATCCCCGCTCCCCCTCCGGGGACTCTGGCCAGGGCTCCCGGGGGCGCCGTCCGGGGAGCCCGCCGACCCCAGGGCTGCGAACGCGGCTCTCTGAGGTTTCGCCGGAGCCGGGCCGGGTTCGAGTTGGAGCGCCCTGTCCCCGGACTCCATCCCTCGCCTCAGGGCCACCAGCAGGGGGCTGTCGGGATGGGAACGCCCGGGGGAGACACCGGAGCCCCCAGGGGCGGAGGTCGGGTCGCCGGGCCCCTTCCCGGGTCCGGGCGCCGGCGTGGTGGCGGCCAGGTGGGAGTACAGCAGCCTGTAGGCTTCTCGGACCGTCACCTTCGCCCTGAAGAGCACCAGGACCGGCCCGTGCCTCAACATCTCCCCAGAGAGCTTCTCCGTGTGCGGCGGCGGCGGCGGAGGCAAAACCAGCATCTGCAGGCCTCCTGCTCTGCTCCGACTGAGCTCGTGGGCCTCCATGGGGGAAACCACCTTCACATCGAGCTCCGACAGCACCAGGACGAGCTCGTCCCTCTTCTCCGCAACCTCTTCAAAATGCTCCGGGTCTACCGGCTCCCAATGAAGGGGGCTGTAAATCCGGCGTCCGACCCTTCCAGGCTGATCCCGGGTACCCCCACCCGTGACATCTCTGACGGGGGTCTCTGAAGGAGAGCTTGACGCGGACAAACACCCTGTCAACACAATCTGAGGGACAGGAGAGGGAGATGGAGGACACATGCCCTGCAATACAAGGAGGTTGTATGGGGTGCAGGACATTTTATAACTTTCGGTTTGTTATGTTGACGACCCTTTCACACAATCACACGCTTGTGGAAAAATTAAGAAATATCATAGCGGAGGTCAGGATGTTTTGGAGTGCGTCAAGGAGTTCAATTAACTGTTGGATAACACAACAGTTGTGGGTTTGTCGGTGTGGCATTTTATGATCTTTGTTTTAAAACAAGTTGGTCAATAGTAGACTTCTAGTAGAGAATGATGTCATGTCTTGATGTATACAAATCAAACCACAACATTCACTTCAAACCCACAGCAATTAAACACACTGCCCCCCATCACATACACACACACACACTCACGCACATGCACACGCACACGCACACGCACACACAAAGTGGAAGGTAGGTGAGATAAACGTTGACGAAACGTTGTAAAATCTATAATTAACTTGATGTTGCTCAAGTGCTTTGAGCCATGCTTCCTTCCTGTGGTAAAAGTGTCTGATATAAAGTCCCCCTACCTACTAGCACCTGTAATGGTGTTAGATCCAGAGAGGACACTACACTTTAAAACTAAAGAGTGTGTCATGAGATCAGGGACAAGCCGATAAAAGAAACAGCTTGTGATGGGACCAAGATGGCCTGTAGTGGTCGTCTTGGTCCAATCTTAGTTCTAACAACTAACAGGATAATGGGACTAAATGCAGGTATCTGCGTTCAGCTCCAACAACCTGCTCGGGGTTTGAAACAAAATGGCCACCTTGAATCAGGCCAATGTGGGTAGAGAAGTAGAATGTGTGGGTGCACTCTAGGTAGGTAGAAGACATTGCTCTTGAGACACCACCACAACCACACCACAGCAAGCGGAGGTCATCTTACCGGGTTTACCTTAGGGGCCCTTAGGGGACATGGCAGGTTTAGGCCGGAGGGGGGCACATTGGTACGAGGAGGTGGGGGGTGAAGGGGCAAGGAAAGGGGGCGGGATTGGCAGAGCCCGACGGGGGCTCGCTCAAACAGCTGGATGGGGGGAGGGGGGGAGAAACGTGTTGTCATACAGACGTCTCTAGTGCCTTAAGACTCATTGACAATGAAAACAGGATCAAACCGGCCGTTGTTTAAGTGTAGCCGCAGAAGGACAGCTGCACTGCGGACACATCATGGTACTCTCTATTGTGGTTTCCTTTATCGTCATTTCACAACAGCCTTTCCAGACCACCCGTCTCTCCATCTGCGTGTGTGTGATCTGTTAGCCCCGGGTGTGTGTGTGTGTGTGTGTGTGTGTGTGTGTGTGTGTGTGTGTGTGTGTGTGTGTGTGTGTGTGTGTGTGTGTGATCTGTAAGCCCTGGGTGATGGTGTGTGTGATTGAGCTGTGTGTGATCTCTAGCCCCACCTGGGGCGAGGGGGCACGGGGGGGGACATATGGCACCTGCTGCGCAAACATGTGGAGGAGATACACACATGCATGACTGCATGTGTGTATCTGCGTGTGTATTTGAGTGTGTATGTGTGTATATGTGTGTGTGTGTTTATCCGTATTTATTTGCATGTGTGTGAGCGTGCACGGAATGTGTGTATTTGTGTGTGTGTGTGTGTGTGTGTGTGTACGCATGTTTGTCTATGTGTGTTTATGTGTGTGTGTGTGTGTGTGTGTGTGTGTCTATGCGTTTGTATGTGGTCATGACACACACACACACACACACACACACACACACACACACACACACACACACACACACACACACACACAAACACCGCCGACCTCTAAGTCCTCCCACCAGTCTCTCAGCCCACCAAGCCACGTCTCCATCAGTCCAGCGGTCAGTACCTCCAGCTCAGCGGCGATCTTGTCCTCCTCCGTCTCCTCCCGGTCCCCTGAGGCCAGGGTGGGGGGCGTGGAGGCCGGTCGCTGGTTCTCCGACACCGCCCTCCTCAGCTTCACGTGGGGCTTCTGGCTCTCGCTCTCCTCAGAGTCGGTCTTCTGCTATCACAACAGCCAGCAGGTCACGACCACCGGTGAGGGAAAGAGGAGATGTGCATTGTTCGCTCTGACTCACACACTCTGTCTCTCGCGCTCTTTCTCTCTCTATGGCTTTCGCGCTCGTTCACTCTTTATGTCTCTCTCGCGCTGGTTTAAATTGCAATCATTCACACACTCGACTTTCCCTGGGAGTGTGAGCTAACCTTTGAGTCCAAGCAGACGATATTGATCATTCTGTTAGCCGGCGTTCAGAATTAAGTTTATTTGACACGTCGGAATAAACAGCGGAGAACGGGCCGGGGCGTGCATCATTATGGTTTTTGACTTGTATTAACCGTTTAACCTTTGGCGTATTGACACGCCACTAGGATACATTTCAACAAGATCCGCCAATAAAATCCAACAATAAATCCAGAGAATTAAACACTAGTTAAACATCCTCATCATAAACCGTTTTGTCTTGATATGATTTGTATAGGTATGTTTGTGTGTTTGTGTTTACAGTATGTATGCATGTAAAGTATGTTTGTGTGTATGTACAGTGGGTGTGTCTAAACAGTATGTGTGTATGTACAGTACAGAGTGCATGTATGTGTTTATGTACAGTATGTGTGTATAAGCAGTATGCGTGTATGTACAGTACAGAGTGTATGTACGTGTGTAGGTATATACAGTATGTGTTTACCGTATATGTATACACAGTAGAGTGTATGTATGTGTGTATGCAGTATGTGTGTATGTACAGTATGTGTGTATGTACGGTACAGAACGTATGTATGTGTGTATAGTATGTGTGTATGTACAGTCCAGTACAGAGTGTATGTATGTGTGCAGGTACAGTATGTGTGTGTGTGTGTGTACAGTACAGAGTGTATGTATGCGTGTATGCACAGTATGTGTGTATGTGCAGTACAGAGTGTATGTTTGTGTGTATGTGCAGTACAGAGTGTATGTTTGTGTGTATGTGCAGTACAGAGTGTGTGTGTGTGTGTGTGTGTGTGTGTACAGAACAGAGTGTATGTTTGTGTGTATGTACAGTATGTGTGTGTGTACAGTACCGAGTGTATATTTGTGTGTGTGTACAGTACAGAGTGTATGTGTGTGTGTGTGTGTGTACAGTAAAGAGTGTATGTGAGTGTGTATGTAGAGTATGTGTGTGTGTACAGTACAGAGTGTATGGTTGTGTGTGTGTACAGTACAGAGTGTATGTGTGTGTGTGTGTGTGTGTGTGTGTGTGTGTGTATCTACAGTATGTGTACAGTACAGAGTGTATGTGTGTGTGTGTGTGTACAGTACAGAGTGTATGTGTGTGTATGTACAGTATGTGTGTGTGTACAGTACAGAGTGTATATGTGTGTGTATGTACAGTATGTGTGTACAGTACAGAGTGTATGTGTGTGTATGTACAGCATGTGTGTGTGTACAGTACAGAGTGTATGTGTGTGTGTATGTACAGTATGTGTGTACAGTACAGAGTGTATGTGTGTGTATGTACAGTATGTGTGTGTGTACAGTACAGAGTGTATGTGTGTGTGTATGTACAGTATGTGTGTACAGTACAGAGTGTATGTGTGTGTGTATGCACAGTATGTGTGTGTGTACAGTACAGAGTGTATGTGTGTGTGTATGTACAGTATGTGTGTGTGTACAGTACAGAGTGTATGTGTGTGTGTATGTACAGTATGTGTGTGTTTACAGTACAGAGTGTATGTGTGTGTGTATGTACAGTATGTGTGTACAGTACAGAGTGTATGTGTGTGTGTATGCACAGTATGTGTGTGTGTGTACAGTACAGAGTGTATGTGTGTGTGTATGTACAGTATGTGTGTGTGTACAGTACAGAGTGTATGTGTGTGTGTATGTACAGTATGTGTGTGTTTACAGTACAGAGTGTATGTGTGTGTGTGTGGCAGTGAAGCCCACTGACCTTGATGCTCTTGCCAGGGATGAGCATTTCCCCGCTGCGGGTGGTGAGGCCGGGGGATGATGGGAAGCTGCGGCGTGGCGGGGGAGGGGGCGGAGACTTGGAGGGCTTCTCGGTGCGGTACCGACCCACCGACAGCTCGTCTGGAAAAAGACAAGCAGCCATTTTGAAATCCCTGGAGCCACTTTAGAATTGATACTGTTTGTTATGCCTGTCCTTACCCTAACAATTACTTTTATTTATTTTGTTTTCCTTAGCATTACTTTAGCAGTACTTTGTATCTTTATTGCATTGTATTACATCTTGTGTTTATTCTTTAACTGCCGCTGTGCTGTAACACAAGAATTCCCAGATAATAATTACCATAAATAAAGTGTTTTATATCTAAGATTCCTACAGGGAAACCTTCAGACCGAGGGCAGTATAATAACAAAATAAACCAAAGTGATTGTTGTGAACGGGTTAAGGTTCGGACATGGCTGATATCAGCAATGTCAGTGAATATGCAATACACTGGGGAAGTGGAAGAGGGAAGTCTGCAAGGATGCAAGACGGCTACAGGAATCTATACAGACAGGAAGTCAGCAGCGTGGCCTCAGTATCAGACTTTGGGGCTACAGTGGCAATGCGAATACCGGGGAGAGAGGCTCCGTAACTGCGAGAAAGGGAGCTTTCTCTTGGTCCAAAGAGAATTCTTACAAAAGCCTTTTAGATTGATGAGTAACAATGTATACAAAATTATTTCTATGTAATTGAATATTATTAGTCAGGTTCCTTTCCACGGCCAAACCGTAAAACAAGATAAGCTGTATTTTTGCCAATCAGAGACTGGAAAATATGAATGTCACGTTAAGTAAAAATGTATTAAAACTAAATGTTTCTTCAGGAAATGTTAACTTAAGTAAAAAACTCTCTCTCTCCCTCTCTCCCTCTCTCCCTCTCTCTCTCTCTCTCTCTCTCTCTCTCTCCAGTATACACGCACACACACACACACACACACACACACACACACACACACACACACACACACACACACACACACACACACACACACACACACACACACACACACACACACACACACACACACACACACACCCAGCAGTACCTGAGCCCCGGCGGGACCCGGGCTCCTTCCCGGGCAGCTTGCTGTGCTGGGGCTTGCTGGCGCGGTGCTCCGGGGGGCCGCCGGAGGGCTGGGGCGACGGCGTGCTGTTGGCGGCGGCCGACGGCTTGATCTGCTTTGCGGCAAACTCCAGGTCGGGGATGGCCTTCATGAGCTCGGCCTGGGTCTCCTCCAGCAGGCGGTTGATGTCCTGGGCGCTGTACTGGGTCAGGCTGGCCCGCTTCTCCTCCCAGTCCCGCTCCGCCGCCTGGAGAGAGGCAGGGAGGGAGAGAGACAAAGACGTTAGATTGCTTTAGAGAGAGAGAGAGAGAGAGAGAGAGAGAGAGAGAGAGAGAGAGAGAGAGAGAGAGAGAGAGAGAGAGAGAGATAGAGAGTGAGTGAGTGAGTGAGAGAGAGAGACATTGATATAGAGAGAGAGAGAGAGAGAGAGAGAGAGAGAGAGAGAGAGAGAGAGAGAGAGAGAGAGAGAGAGAGAGAGAGAGAGAGAGAGAGAGAGTCTCAAGATTGCTAAGATACATTGTGAGAGAGAGACATTATATTGCTTTAGAGATAGCACACTAATTAAAATATTGAAATCTTTAATTATGATTTGGTCTTTCATAAGATAATGTTACCTGAAGCACATTCAAATTAAAAACTGATATGGTCAATACAAATACAGCACGGTGGATTTGAAGTATCTACTGTGAAACGCGATGATGCAGGTGATTATCATCAGCCGCATTAGGATTAGATTAAAGAAGGGATGTGATATGAGGATAGCGACGATGAAGATGTCAATGAAGAGCATGATGATGATGATGATGATGATGGGCAATAAAGTTGATTCCGAGAAATAGAAACGATAATGACAGCGATGATGATAACTATGAGGGTGACGATGCTGATAACAAGTTTGACGGCGACGACGATGAAGAAGACCATAATGGCCATGCCATAGAAGTACCAGACACCCCCCCCCCCCCCCAAACGCCGGAACCCTCGCTCACCAGGCGGACCTCCACCGAGGAGGCCTTTTCGCTGGACGATCGGCGCTCCAGCTCCTCCAGGGCCCGGCCCTTGTGGGGCACGGGGGGGTGGTGGCTCTCCCTGTGGGAGGCCCCCGGCGGCACCCCGTAGCCGTGGCTGTGACTGGTGTGCAGGCTCCAGTTGGCCAGGCTGTTCAGCCCGCCCCCGCCGCCCCCGCCCCCCATGTCGCTGAGGCTCAGCGGGGGGCTGGTGGGGAGGTCGAAGTCGGCGTGGCCCTTGCGGAAGTCCTCGCCGCCGCGCTTGGCAGAGGGGCTGGAGAAGTCCTCCTGCTTCTTCCACACGCCGTCGCCGGCCTGCCTGGGGAGATGCGGAATTGAACCATTTCTTTTTCTTGTTTATCACTTAACCAAAACAAAATTGATACGGTACGCGTACAAAATATTGGATGTGCAATCTTCTGGTCAATCTATTTTAAACAGTCCCTAGAAATATACTACTGATACAATCTTCAAAACCAATAGGAGACATAACAAGATATTGATCAATATTAACACAGCAATACACCCAAATCCCAGACGCCATCTGCTCTCGTATCACAATGTCAATAGCAGATCGATATGCAGTATATTCAAGATCTCTGAACTGAACACTATGGCTCTTCAGTCCTCAGACAGAGCTGGTTTGGCCCCTTCTTTCAGGGCTCCAAAAGAGTCTGTTTGCTTCCATGGTCTAGTTCCAGAACAGGGTCAATAGGCCTCATTCCCATAGCTGCCATCTTGGTTCTAAAGGCTAGCTGGGTCGAGGGAACTGACGAAAAGGTGTTGTGTTTGTCTTTAAGTAATTAATCCTGAAATGATTTGTCATTATAGGGAGACATTGTTGTTTATGAAACTGCCACAGCTATTCTTGTACGGGACACGGTCAAAACAATGTTTTAATTACGGTATATTTATGTTCAAAGGGTTTTACAGTACTAAGTACTCTAGAGTTCAGTACTCTATAGGCAATCACAAACTGGCGAGTATTGCTCAGGCCTTGGAAATGCACAAGCCCTATAATAGGGCTTCTGCATTCTTTTGCACAAGCCCTATTATAGGCCCCCCGCTCTAGTGCCTGAACAGAATGAGGAGGGCTCCTTACTTGCGCATGTTGGCCAGGGTGTCGGTCATGGTCTTGCAGCGTTTGAGCAGGGCGTCCAGCCTGTGGGGCTCCTCCTTCAGGAACTTCACCGCCTCCACCTCCACCCGCAGCACCACCCGCATCTTGCTCTGCAGGCCTGGGAACTGGTCTGAAGGAGGACAGAGAGGGGAGAGAGTGGAAGAGAAAGGAACGGAATAAATACAGGCAGAAGAAACGGCAGAGAAACATTTTATTTATTGGATTTCTGTTGGGATATAAGGAGAATTTTGGCAAATAAATGCTTCTAAAATAAACAGCCTACCTTGACTTTAACAATATATTTCAAATGAACCAGGGGCGGTTATGTACTCATGATAAAGATTTATATTGCATCTTTTGAACACGACTGGGCTAGACATTGCACAGTTTGAGACTGATTCACTGGCTCACAGGCAGCCATCCGCGGATTGATAGATAATCAGAGACTCTGTGAGAAAAGGAACACACTAGTCCGCCAGCCTAGAAGTCTGGCAGTGTGTTTGTGTTGCTTGCGTGTGTGTGGGTGTGAATGCGAACAAAATGGGTTTGTCCGCCTATTTGTGTATTCAGTGCAGTTTGTTTGTGTGCGAAACGCGCTTGCAATGACTGCATGTTGTTTGCGTGTGGGTTCAGGACGTGGTGTGTGTCCCTACGTGCGTGTAAACATGCGAGACTGTGGCGTGATGTGGTGTGACGGGAGTGTGGGGACTGACTCTTGAGTTCTGTGAGCGTCTCCCCCAGCTTCCTGATCAGGGCAGCCTTCTCCTCCAGATCCTGTACAGGAGCCAGCTTGTGGCTGACTGACGCCTCCTTCTGGAGCTCCTCCACAGACTTCTCCAGGTCGCTGAGACAGAACACACAGACGGACTGAACACCGGGGGGACTGGTGCTTGTGCGTCACGCACATTTTTACCAACGCTCAACGTTCACATGGGTGTCGCGGTAGTCGACGGAAAGATGTCAACGCACACAGACGTGTGTGTTGGTTTTTTAGACACACAATCTGTCATTTAAAAAGGAGGATCTGCTTTAAGAAGACAATTTCGGGTATATGCTTTGAGGAGAACATTTACAATTACGTTAACTTATCTCGCAATTTACCTCCCCCCTCTCGACAATCGTACCCCCCTCCTCCAAAGACACGTTGCTCACACAAACATAAATATGTCCGCCACTTGCACACACACCCACAAACAAAGATACATTTTCACACACACAAACATAAATACATCACTCATATGTCATACAGGGAATTAAAGTGCAATGAAGTCCAATAATTAAGGAAATTAAGGAACTGACAAATTATAGCCACCAATCAGCAGAGATCCTCTAACATTTAATCAGCATGCAATCAAAATGTCACTCATCAATAGCGAACATCAGAATATCGCTTGAACATTCGTGAACGTAAATGTAAAGCTGTAATCGAATCCACGCTCAATCTAATTCACTATGGTTTCGTGTCGTGCCGTTATTGTGAGAAATCGAGCAAAACGTCATGTCTCAGTGAAATCCTCCTTGCTCTGCCAGACTAGCATTAACACAATATTTTGGATTAAAAAATATGATCCTGAAAAGTTTTGGGGACAACAGTTCCCTTGTCATAAAGTTCAGCGCAGTATCTAGGTTTAAATATAGATATATTTGTATTTGAAAGAGGTTTATAATGGGTGGTGCTACTGACTGCAGCTGCTGGATGATGAGCTCCTCTTCGTTGAGGTACTTGAGTCTCTCCTCCTCCACCAGGAGGCGCTGTCTCTGCAGCGGGTCCTCCTGCTTCCTCAGAGCGTCGGCGACGCGCACACTCAGCTCCGTCTCCGTCCGCTTCAGCAGAGTCTTCACCGAGTCCTGGTTCTGGAGCTGAGGATGGGAGAGACACATAGAGTACATATATATATACTGTATATATGTATAGGCATATACACAAATACAAACATCCCTTGTTGACAAGAAGAGCGCCACAGTCTTCTATAGCTGTGTCACTGAATAAAACTGTTGTTATGCATATAGATATATAGCTATATATTGTCGCCATAGAGCAGTGGACCTTGCCAGCAAGTTCCTAAAAAGTCTGCTAGCCATCTTTACATTTTTCTATTGTTTATTCGGCGTGCACGCTCGCAATAACCACTCTTTATAGGGCATATGGCATTGTTAAATCTGCGAATGAATTCTGCAACAAGGGTGTTGTAAAATGATTTGATGACGATGGATCGCGCAGATATGAAACACTTCCAACATGAATATGAAAGCCAACAGCCAATGAAATGCATCAGTCGGCCCCTCCTCCGCCTTGGCCCTCAGGTGAACATCTTGTGGAACTCATCAGATTCCAATTATCGCCGTCGTGGAGCGGCACTGCGGACCGCCCGGGGACCGGGGAGAATGAGGCTTTTTAAAGCACACATTACTGCTTTACAACCGCTGCCTCCTGCCATGCCCTTCCATGTGTGGTTTGTTTTAAATGTTGCCTGCTGTCGCCCTTTTGTCTTGTTATGTGATCACTCTGCCCTGTCCTTGAACCGTTACTGTACCTGTGTTAGACATGATGCTGGGGCCGCAGTTCTTGTCAGTGAGGACACACACGCACGCACGCAGGCACACAGACATCTATGCAGACACACACACGCATGCACGCACGCACGCACGCACACACACACTCAGGCACGCACACAAGTATACGGATGCACCCACACAAACACACACAAATGAACAGACACGCACACACCCACACGTGCACGCACACACACAAACCCACATTTATGCAGAAACCCACACGTACAAACACACACACACACACACACACACACACGCAAGGACGTACAGAGACATGAACTATGGTCCGTTTGACCGCGGCCCATTAAATTCTAATCTTCTCGTATTCATATTTTTGTATGCATCAGCGCAGTACGTCAAGCCAACTCCCCTCCAGGAACCATGAGGTATATATCGTGGCTCTAACGCATGTAATCCAAGCTCCCGGAGATGAAAGCACCTGCTAAGCATAAAAATGAATAATTGATCGGCTTCATAAGCCAAGGAACGTTTTTCCCCGAACGTCGATTTATGTCCCGTGTACGTAGCGCACTAAAGCGATGCTACACAGGCATCCAGAGCCTGACTGCCAAAATCAGACACAACTTGTGTTGTTTCCAGTCGGTCAACAAGCAGACATTATGACGGTGGTTGTCGGGGGCGGCTGTATATTTCCTGACGCGATGCTCCAGCCCTCGCCACCCTGCATAATTCATCAGTGCGCGTGTATAATTTATATGGTTGGCCATTTCCAAGGCCTGGGCAGAGTGAGAGGTCACGCTCGGGCGGACGTGCAGGGAAACACTGTTCGGGCTCTCTGAAGTCTTGGTCTGGGTATCATTTACGCGGTGGATCTGTGTGTTTTTTTCCTCCGGTCCTCTGTGTGAACAGCTCTGCAGAGCTGCACTATTTACTCTGCCTTCCTCCTCTGTTCTGCAGCTGCTGAGGGGAGAGAGACACCGCCTGGTTGCTCCCGTGCTCTCTCACAGTTTCTCTCTCTCTCTCTCTCTCTCTTGCTCTCTCTCTTGCTCTCTCTCTCTCTCTCTCTCTCTCTCTCTCCCTCTCTCTCCCTCTCTCCCTCTCTCTCGCTCTCTATGTCTCTTTCTCTCTCTCCCTCTCTCGCTCCCTCTCTCTCTCTCTCTCTCTCGCTCTCTCTTTTTCTCTCTCTCCCTCTCTCTCTCTCTCTCTCTTACTCTCTCGGCGTCTGTCCTGTTTGTGGTGTTGTTCGGTCAGACACACAGCCGCACACACATTCAAACACATTCACACACGGAAACATATACACACACAGAAATGCGTAAACTCGAACGTGCACATACACACACACAGACACAGAAACACACACGCATACAGACACACACACATGCACCCGCACACACATAAACACACATACACAGACACACTCACACAAAAACACACACACACACACACACATGCACGTACACACAAATCTTCACAAACGATTAGAAATTTCTGTCATCTGCCATTGAAAGCATTTAACTCATCACGGCGTGCTCTCCCGGGTCCTCTACGGTAACCATGGCAGCACAGGGAGCAGAGATTCAGAAAGA
Organism: Gadus macrocephalus; assembly: GCF_031168955.1. Taxonomy (NCBI): domain Eukaryota; kingdom Metazoa; phylum Chordata; class Actinopteri; order Gadiformes; family Gadidae; genus Gadus; species Gadus macrocephalus. The sequence continues at coordinate 7,898,628 of NC_082383.1, read as the reverse complement.
CAGAAGGGAAAGGAAGCCATGCCTTCCTTCCTCTTGTCTTTGCAGCTGTTTCCTTACAGATGTGGGTGTCCTGTATTATCCAGATGCGTTGGAGTGCATGAACAGTAAGAACAGTGATTGCCGTTTGTAAACTAAATCCTCCTTTTCACAACCATCAAATATGGTTTTATACTTTTGTATAGTCTCCTTACACATACCTTGCATCATACATTCTCAAAGGATAGAATGCCCTCAATATGCCAAGAACTACACCTGCATTGATATATAGTTGCTTTCATCAAGTAACGCCATGTGTATTATGTTGAAATATATGAGTATGAAACAGAAGCTTTCAAGTGCATCAAAGTAGATAATGATTGCATGGGAAAGTCTATTGAACGCCTTCTATCACATGGGTATATTGGTGCGAAAACTTCATAGTCGCACAACCATGTGTCACTAGAAACCAGACAAATGTAATATTATCTTATCCCTTTGTTGACAAAGAGGATCTCCAGGTAGCTCTCCTGTGTCTCATTCCTAATGCAGTTGCTGCTTTGACACCTTTATTTCCCATCGGAAAGAAGAAAAGGATTCTGTTATCTTATCTTATCATAGCTCTCTATAGCTGTATCATCTTATGACACAGTAATTATGTATAGATTTATGTAAATATATAATGGCATTCCGTACTGCACTGGATGTCTACAGCAAGTTCATAAAAAAAGTCATCATGCCATTTTTACATTTCTTATTGCGCAAACGCGCTTACAATAACTTATCACTAACAATAGCAAGCAGGCATATGGCAATGTTTTATTCGCTAATGAATTGTACAATATGGGCATGGTAAAATGTCTCTCAATTTTCCAGCTGGATACCAGGAGAATCGGCACAGACTTCATTGTCGTGTTCACAGCTGTGTATGAATACAAACACATCTGAACCCGGCGCGGATGCATAAAGATCCTGCATAATGCGCTGAACTGCATTTGAGTGGGTTAGAGGGTGAGAGCGGGTGAGAGGAGTGAGGTGTTGAGAGAGGGTGAGAGGAGGTGAGAGGAGTGAGGTGTTGAGAGAGGGTGAGAGGAGGTGAGAGGAGTGAGGGGTTGAGAGAGGGTGAGAGGAGGTGAGAGGAGTGAGGTGTTGAGAGAGGGTGAGAGGGTGAGAGGAGGTGAGGGTGAAAGGAGGTGAGAGGAGTGAGGGGTTGAGATAGGGTGAGAGGAGGTGAGGTTGAGAGGAGGTGAGAGGGTGAGAGGGTGAGAGGGGGTGAGGGAGAGAGGAGGTGAGAGGAGTGAGGGGCTGAGAGGGTGAGAGGAGGTGAGAGGAGTGAGGGGTGGAGAGAGGGTGAGGGGGTGAGAGGGGGTGAGGGAGAGAGGAGGTGAGAGGAGTGAGGGGTTGAGAGAGGGTGAGAGGAGTGAGAGGAGGTGAGAGGAGTGAGGGGTTGAGAGAGGGTGAGAGGAGTGAGAGGAGGTGAGAGGAGTGAGTGAGGTGTTGAGAGAGGCTGAGAGGGTGAGAGGAGGTGAGAGGAGTGAGGGGTTGAGAGAGGGTGAGGGGGTGAGAGGAGGTGAGAGGAGTGAGAGGAGGTGAGAGGAGTGAGGGGTTGAGAGAGGGTGAGGGGGTGAGAGGAGGTGAGAGGAGTGAGGGGGTGAGAGGAGGTGAGAGGAGTGAGAGGAGGTGAGAGGAGTGAGGGGTTGAGAGAGGTTGAGAGGGTGAGAGGAGGTGAGGGGTGGGGTAAGCACAGGGGTGAGTGGGCGAGGGGGAGGGCGGGTCAGGGAGCGAGAGGGTGAGGGGGTGAGGGGGTGAGAGGGTGAGACGGGTGAGTGGGAGACAGGGTGAGACGGGGGTGAGAGGGTGAACAAGGGTGAGCGGGTGAGGTGTTGAGGGGCTGTGAGAGGGTTAGGGATGAGAGTGTAGGTGACGGTGAGTGGGTGAGGGGATCCGCGGGTGAGGGGGTGAGGGGTGTGAGGGGGTGAGGGGGTGAGAGGGTGACAGGGTGAGCGGGGGGGGATGGACCTCACCTGCATCTTGCGCAGCTGCGAGAGCTGCTTCCGCAGGTCGGTGGCGTTGTGCTGCAGGTCCTGTAGGTGGAGCTGCATCTGCACGCGGCTGCCGCTGCTGAAGGGGGGCGGCGGCATCAGAGCCAGGGGGCCCGACGGTGTGTGAGCTGCCAATCAGAGAGCAGAGGGCCCAGATCAGTGGATGAGTCAGAGGGGGGGCGGGGGGGGCGGGGGGGCGGGGTGGGGGGGGGGGGGGGGGGGGGGGTGATGCAGTGGCGTAGGGGGTCCTGTATTGAGAGCAGGGCGGTGTTGAGGCCGGGTTTACTTAGGCTCACACAGAGCAGGGTGGAAGTAGGATTAGACTTACACACACGCACACACACACGTATAGAAAGATCTGCAGTCCCGCAGACACGCGCACACACACATAGAGAGATCTGCAGTCACGCAGACACGCGCACACACACATAGAGAGATCTGCAGTCACGCAGACACGCGCACACACACATAGAGAGATCTGCTCTCGGAAAGACCAGTGCGCACACAAAAGTTCTGCTGTCATGCATACACTTGCACACACACACACACACAAACATACACACACACACACGTATACACACATACACATTCACACACACAAACACATAGAAAAAAAGTGTACACACTCTAATATACACACATACACATACACAATTCAACACATCACACTTTGACATACATACACATATAAACACACAGACTAGATTCGATTTACATACACCCACACAAACACGCACACACACACACACTCACACAAGCACCACACACACACACACACACACACACACACACACACACACACACACACACACACACACACACACACACACACACACACACACACACACACACACAAACAAACCCTTACACAAGCACACACACACAGACACACACAGACCGACACTGAGGGATAGATGCATACACACACCCATTATCGACACACGCTTGGAAGGAAACGACACAGAGATAGAGAGGGTCATGTTCATGAACCTTGAAGAGCTCCATGTAGCACTGTATGCTAATGCTATTAGAGATCCTCCGCAGAGAATAGCAATAGTGCTGTGTGACATGACACAAGGGACAGGAAGGGATAACAGTGCTTCTGCTTGACCTCTGGGCTTTGAGATTATTACTATCATAATCCAACACTAATAATACCAGTCCCCAAATGCACACACACACACCCACACCCCCACACACACACACACACACACACACACACACACACACACACACACACACACACACACACACACACACACACACACACACACACACACGCACACACACACACACACACACACACACACACACACACACACACACACACACACACACACACACACACACACACACACACACCTTGGTATTCTCAGTGTCTATTCACAGAGCATCCTTAGAATTTCACAAACGCATAACCAAGCAGAAATTCAAACGACGGGAGGTAGGTGTGTGTGAGGTAGGTGTGTTGAGGGGGGCAAAACCAGAGACAGGACAAATATAAGGGACCTGTTTTGAGGGGGGGGGGGGGGGGGATGTAAGGCCACACAGGAAGGAGGATAGAGCCCCAGCAGAACACATACATCCCGATGGAGAGAGAGAGGAGAAATGACAGTAGCAGCAGGAGAAGTGGTGAAAATGGCGGAAGAGAGAAACTACCTTTCCGCTTCAGTCGTCCAGCTGAAACATAGAGAGAGGCATGGATCATGTTAATCAATGAGCGAGAGAGAGAGAGAGAGAGAGAGAGAGACAGAGAGAGACAGAGAGAGACAGAGAGAGAGAGAGAGAGACAGAGAGAGAGAGAGAGAGAGAGAGAGAGAGAGAGAGAGAGAGAGAGAGAGAGACACAGAGAGAGACAGAGAGAGACAGAGAGAGAGAGAGAGAGAGAGAGAGAGAGAGAGAGAGAGAGAGAGAGAATGTGAGTGCACGCAAGAGAGAATGTATGAAATACAGGGGAGTAACAGAGAGGCGAGAGGCGAGGGATGAGTAGAAGAGTAAAAAAATAAATTCTCTATAAGTTTGGGATTGCCGCATATGAGTGTTTGAACATTTTTATAGACCCTGCGAAATGACTCTCAGGGCACTCAATGTTTTGACATTTACTCAATTCTACTTTTATAGGCTGGTTCCCCCCCAAAAAAATGGCTAGTGATTGCCCCTTGCTCTGGCCCTGTACAAAGTCGAGCCAAAAAAAACAAGCCAAGGTGGACAGTAAAGGGAAGAGACTGGCTGGCAAAGACAAACTGAGGAAAAAGGAAGTAAAGATAGTGAAGATAAAAATGGTCGAAAGTCGATGTGGCGAGAGAAAGGATAAGATAAGGTTACTCAATACATATAAAATTCAACCCTGCATTTCACTCATAATGTAAGAAGCTGGCCTGCTCATCAGTTCCCCAGTGCCTGAATCAATGTTTATCTCGACGAACACTTTGGCCTGCCCTGAAAAAAGATTCAATAATATCTTATAAAACAGAGCCGACTCTGCTGTGCTGTGGTATGGTGGGTTTTTCAAAAAAAAAGATTCCAGAGAGTGAAAACAAAAGGGGTTGATAAAGTGACAACGATGATAGGCGGAACACATTGCGGGCCCTGCTGTACTCACTTCCGGTCGCGGAGCCATCGCTGTTAGTCTCTGTCTTGTCGCTGGAAGAAAAAGGTAAGGGCCGTGAGAACTCGGCACCTTGGTCCGGAGGGCAGCCCGCCATCATGCAGAGACGCAGCAGGCCGCATCTGAGGATCAACGGCCAGAGGGCGAGGCAATTACACGCTAACGGCTCGCTAAGATAGCGCATAAACATGCACAAGAGCCAAACCGTTCTGCTTTTCTTTTACGCTAGCGATCTGTCGCAACTGATCATTAATTACAAGATATGGAGCACCCGGCGTGTTGAGTCATTAAAAGATATGGATTTACCAACAGATCAGCCATTAAAAGATATGGGCAGACGGATCAGAACTGTAATGATCTGTACCAGAACGGTCACATGGTTGATCTGTGTTTTAATGATCTGTAGCCACTGATCTGTGGTACAGTGATCCATTGAGAGCATTTCATCTCTACTTGAATGATCTGTACAAACTGACCTGTAGTGTAGAAGGCCTGTGCTTGAGTGATCTCTGCTTTAATGATGAATGCTATATGACGCTTAACTCATGGATGTACTCTATAGATCTGCAATTACTAATCTGTTATTCCTTAATGTGTACCAACTGAGTAGAAGTTGAAAGATTTATAGCCCAATTATTAGTAAAAGTTCAGTAAACCAACTCATCAGTACTTTAACGATATGTTCAAAATGATCAGTACTTCAATGATCTGTAGCAACTAATCTGTAAGTCATTGATACGTTCCAACTGATCAATCATTTAAAGTCAATACATAAAAATCACTACACACTGAGCTGTACTGAAGGGATCTTTACCAACTGATCGATATCATAACAGACAGTACATTTTGTATATTACGCTTAGCCCTCTTCGCAAATGCTTCCGTCCCAAACGACCTACTTTATCTGATTCGGTACCATCTCATCTGCCGCATTGTAACAAACACAAAGCCGCTAATGGCCTCGGCAGAGCGGGAATCTAATTGCCACCATTCCAGAGTCCTAATGTCGAATAGGACAAAAAGAGGATGCGGCGACGCCGGCCAATTCAAGGTATCTGATCCGCTCCTGCGCTTAATGTGCACGCGCTTCGCTACCCCTTCAGGATAATGTGGCGCTTCCTCTGGCCGCCGCGTCGCTGATTATGGCCCTGTGATGAAAGAATGGCCCCGTCGGGTCGATGGCGCCGCCTCCGTGTCTCCGCCGCCGCGCAGCGGGCTGGTGCGGGGTGGGAGGTGGGGTCGGTGTAAACAGGGAGTGTAATGAAGAGTCTCTTACGTGCTGTCACTGTCTGGAGCCCGTGTCAGTACACTCTGCACCAGGCCGGTCAGGCTGGCTATCTGCTTCTCCATGGCCTCCATGCGCTCCAGGCGCTGATCCCTGAGACGAGAGCATGCCACGGGTGGTATAGTGTGTGTATATGCGGCGCATGTACCTGGATATAGTTGCCGGTTTATAAGGTGCAGCCTGATGATGGCCGCACTAACCTTAATAAACATACACACTATGTTCAGGTATATGTATGGTACGTGTACCTGTATATAAATATGCTGATTTATAAGGTGCAGCCTGGTGATTGCTGCACTCACCTTTATAAAAGACACGATATTCAGGTATATTTATGGTACATGTACCGGTATATAGTTGCCGGTTTATAAGGTGTAGCCTGATGATTGCTGCACTAGCCTTAATAAACAGAGTGAAGACAAAAATGGAACATATGCTCTAATTGTACCGTACAGGCAGAACCTATGCAGTCATTTGCACGAGTCCAACATCATGCACTCAGGGTCGTGATATATATGGCATTCAACACTTTGAACAAAGCGTCTTACAGTACATTCTTGCCAGGAGTCTTTCTCCCCTAACCCCCTGCTGTGCTAAAAGGCCATGCGCTGCCTGCCGCCAGTGGAGCGACACCGGCGCGCGACAGACTCACCTACTGTTAGAGTCCGAGTCCGGGCCGGACATGGAGTTCCCGAACCCGGGGGTGGACCGGCCGCCCTCGCCGGGCCCGGCCGTCAGACACAGGGGGTCGGACCCCGAGCCGGGCCGGGACTTGGGGCTCTCCGCGAACACCGAGGAGGAGGCCGAGTCCTTGCGGAAGGCCTGCCTGACCGGGGAGGCCCGGCTGGGGGAGCTCGAGTACGAATCCCGGTCCCCCCGCAGCTGCATCTCGGGGATCTTCTGCGGGGAGGACGGGGGCATGCGGAAGCTCATGCCCAGCGTGGCGGAGGAATACCCGTCCGAGTACAGCGGCCCCCCGCCGCCGCCGCCGGGCTTGTAGAGGGAGTCCTCCAGGTCTCCCTGGAGCGCGGCGGCCGAGTAGGTGCTGAGGGAGCGCACCGAGCCGCGGCGGTACAGCCCGCTGGTCACGGGGAAGCTGAAGGGGTCCCCGATGGCGGCCAGCGACTGGGTGGAGGCGATGCTGAGGCGCCCCTCGTGCACCAGGCTGTAGGGGTCGGCGTAGAGGCCCTCGCTCTTCATCAGCGTCATGTTCTTGCCCGACAGCTCCTCGTCGGGCTTGACGTCGCGGCGCTCCAGGATGGCGCTGGGCGACGGCGTGAGGCCCGTGGTGGGCGGCTGGTGGTGGCCGTGCTGGGACTGGTGGTGGCTGCTGCTGCTGCTGCTGCTGCTGCTGGTGGTGCTGCTGCTGCTGCTGCTGCGCGTGCGGGTGGGACCCCGGGCCGGCGAAGGAGGGCGGGCGCCCCCCGCTGTAGGAGAGGCGCGAGCGGGACGGGGAGTTTGGGGTGGAGGAGGAGGAGGAGGAGGGGAGGGTGTTGAGGCGGCGCGTGGGGGAGGAGTCCCGAGACGAGTACACCATCTCCCTCTGAGGGGAAGAGGAAGCAAGGGTTGCGCCGTTACCATGGTGACCTGACGAAATGGGAACACTCTGTCTCTCGCCTGTGTGTGTGTGTGTGTTCAAGTGTGTGGGTGTGTCTGTGTGCGTGCGTGTGTGTGTGTGTGTGTTTGAGTTGGTGTACACATTTGTGCCCATGTGTGTGTGCGTGCGCTAGTGTGTATGTGTGTGTGTGTGTGTGTGTGTGTGTGTTTGTGTGTGCGCGTCTGTGCGTGTGCTAGTGCTTGTGTCTCAAGCTGACATGAGGATGGGATCTCTCCGATGGCACCAGGCTGTCACAGCCGGTAGCTGCCAATTTAAGAACACAAGATTCTCTCACTAGACCAATTATTTGTTCAATAGCATTATGTACTTTTCAGAAAATACCCCAGAAAAAAAAAATTCTCCTCACACTCCTGAGAGACCGGGGGAGTGCCTGACAATTTATTGGTAACTGTCTATTATCATTGGGCCATGTAAAGCTGGAGAGGACGATTCCTCCTACTGGCATCTCATACATTTTTGAGAATCCCTGATTCAACAACGCATTACTGCATGAACAAATCGGTTGGTCTCTTGTATATCGAGGGACGGGTGGGAGGAGCATCCATCACAAAATGATCCCACTAAGCTGCCCACTTTTCATTCCTCTAGTTGAAGAGATAACGGCGGAGATGGCGGCGTTATCACAAGAGAGATCCTACCTGCCATAGTTCAATATGCAAAGGTATGCAGAATATTTGCCCATGGTATCCCATCGTGAGAGATAAAGGAAGAGAGAGAGAGAGAGAGAGAGAGAGAGAGAGAGAGAGAGAGAGAGAGAGAGAGAGAGAGAGAGAGAGAGAGAGAGAGAGACAGACAGACAGACAGACAGACAGACAGACAGACAGACAGACAGACAGACAGACAGACAGACAGACAGACAGACAGACAGACAGTGAGAGAGACAGCAGTACGGGAGGAGCAGGGTTTAAGGGCACTGTGGTATTTGAAATTCAGAAGGAAGAAAGCTTCCTTCTGAATTTGTTTTTTGCGTAGTTGTCCCTACTTGTTTATTCAACATGTGGTTCAACACAATATGACAGTTGTTCATTGAACATGGCACTGTGTGAAACCGTATATCCTGCTGAGTTTCTGTGATGCGCTATTTCAGATGCATTCCCGGGGAACCGGCATGCACACAAATATCTATAAAGTTGTGCAAAATAAAAGAAGCAACAGGATCCCTCCTGCATTATAAAGACCAGCAGGGGGCCGGCAGGCATAGGGGCGCATCAATCTCGAGACGGTTGAAGGGCTATATAGTGTGCATAGATAGACACTGTATTTCACTTCATACTCCATTGTTGAACACCAAGGCGGATGGGGTAACATTAACATTTCCAGAAGTCATACTCCTGTTGGCTTATTTATGTGCTCGTTTCAATTCAAAGCTCCATACATTCTTTTTTTTATATGCAACATATTCACTTCAGCAGCATCCAAAAATCCAATAGAGTGTCAGTTCAGATGTCACAATGTAAGTATTCTAACACAGATGACACAGACACGGAGACAGAAAACAACGATTAAAACCAAAAGTGGCACTCCTATTTTGCACGGTTAATGGCGCACACGTTTTCAGGGTTCTGTAAACGGTACAGATGCTAAGTAACCGGGGTGTCTGTTATGAACAATTTACGTCAGGCTTTCTGCGTCTGCATTGAGGTAGAAATATCTACGGATGACGCTGAGACGCATTCCGGCTCCTGTTGCCACAGCAACAGATGGTCTACTGGAAGAAAAGGCACGAAACTTTGCAGGTGGCATACCACTGCCTAGCATCACCCACTCAGTCGGCGCCCTGTCTCGAGCCGTATCGCCCACTACTCATTTATGCACGGAGAACGCCATGCATTTCAACACACGAGGCAGGCTGAACACGAGAGACGTTTATGAGGGGAAAGAAAGTTCAGTCCAGTGAGGATTCTTTGTTAGCCACCACACGATCCGCCCCCCCGGTTCTCACCCTCTGATCCAAGGCTCCCCCCTAATACCCACCCCCTCCCAGCCACACCCCATGCCCGTCTTCCCACTCAGATCCTTCTCACCAATCCTCACTACTACTTGACCCCCCCAGGAGGGATCCTGTTGCTTCTTTTATTTTGCCCAACTTTTTATTTTGCACAACTCCCCCCCCCACCCTCTCTCCCCCCCCCCCTTCCCCTCCCCCCGGGGCCGGGCTCCTCACCCTCAGGTCCCCGTTGGCCAGGTGGGCGGCGGCCGGGTAGGAGGCGTAGATGGGCTCCTTGCGGTAGATCTTGATGACGCTGCGGTCCTGGATGTCCCGGATGTCCTCCAGCTCGTAGAAGACGTTGCGGGCCTCGTCCTTGATGAGGATGGCCGTGTTGGGGGACTTGAGCATGCCGGCGGTGAGCTTCTGGGGGAACATGTGCACGATGAGCGCGTGCAGCGTGTCCAGGCTGCTCAGCTCGTGGGTGATGTGCACGCGGCGGGTCTCGTCGCCGTACTGCAGGAAGAGCACGCCTGGAGTGTGGGGGGGGGACGGGGGGGACGGGGGGGGGACGAGAGAAAGAGAAAGAGAGAGGGATTGAGAGATTGATTAAGTCTCACAAGTAGGCTACGGCAGATAAATAGAGAATAAATTAAGTAAAAGAAATAAATAAAATTACTTAGAGGCAAAGTGGTTTCAATAGAGCCAGGGCAAATGGAGTGTGTAATGGAGGTGGAGAAGCAAGAAGAGATGAATAGAGACAGATTGGAGAGAGATTGGCATTTCCACTGTTCTAGCTGTTCAGCTCACTGCTCAAAAGGGCTCTTCATCACTCAATGTCACATCAGCTGCATGTTGTTTGCTTTATATCTTCTTTATACTGCTTTACAGCTCCTTAGTAACTTAGCAGCTATTCACTGTGGCAATTTCGTAATTTACCAGAATAAGTATTACTTTTTTTTTTATGTTTGCTGATATCTTCCTCAAAGACCAAGTCAACAGGTATACATCAGGGTTCAAACCAGGAAACGTTTGGATGAGAGAAAACAAGTCGAAACTACTTTACACTTACAAAGTTTACACTTTACAGTATAATCCTGCCCCACCAACCCCATCTCCATACCCCCTTAAACTTCTTCCATAATTGCTTTTTATACTCTAATAACTGCTCAGGATGTGGACCAAACCCAGCGAACTGCACTGCACTTATAGTTGCTTTCTGGCTCTTACCATGGGCTCATCTCTGCCGTTGGTTACAGAGAGACTGAAGCACGTGAAAGAAAATCCTAGACCATATTTTTCTTATTTTTCGGAGAATAACCAGCACTCTCCTGCATCATCATTTTTTATGTTGTTTTGGCTGCCACAAGAGCCATAATTATGTCTGCATTTTTACTTCAACATTCAAAGAAATCTTTTTCTTGAATAAAATAAGTGAAAGGTTTCAAGATATTTCAAGTCAGCAAGAGGTAGGGATGTCAAGGGGCCATTCTCTTCCGTTTGGCTATTTGATAGTTGGTTTGACACCTGCTCATGGTGTTTTCATAGAAACAAACAACAGGGATAATTCACTACCAATCTTCTTGGCAGGCCAAGCCAGTCGGCCAGCGCTTGAGCGTTACAGTAGCAATTGTAGGTGACAAGGGAAAAAATAAGTAAATAAATAGATAGATAGAGAAATATAGATTTACTCCATGAAACTTGGGGGTCGGCTTTAACCGAAGTGTCTTACAACACCATGAGTGCATGCATTTCATGTTGGCGTAACCCCCTACCTTAATCACCTGTATTTTAAAAGGTAATAGATAAAGAGTTAAAAGGGAAATATCACAGTATATACTGTATATATATCTATACACTGTATCAGTTGTAAAAACAGTGAAAAGGTAAATATCCTAGTAAATCTTACTCTATAAATCTTACGCCTATACGGTATAAGCTGTCCCAGACCTAGCAAGTGGAGCTTGCTCTTATTCACATCTCAAGATGTTTTGAACAAACATTGAAAAGGTAAATATCCTAGTAAATATCTCTATGCACGGTATAAGCTGACCCAGACCTGACGAGCAGAGCTTGTCCTTATTCTTCTGCATCTCAAGATGTTTGGGAGGAATAGCAGAAGGGTCAATATCACAGTATATAAGCCGCCACAGACCTGGTGAGCGGAGCTTGCTCTGGCTGGCGGAGCGAGACAGGGGCAGGCTCTGGCGGAATCGGTTCATGCGGTTGAAGCCCATGGGCATGTCCGCCTCAGACATGGTCTCGAGGGACTCGGCCGAGGCGAAGGAGAGCTTGGCGGCCTGGTCGGCCAACCCAGACTGGGTGGACTGGGAGTGCCGTGGGCTGCGACTCTGTGGAAGGGAACAAAACACACACCGCACAAACACACATTACATGACGGCGGTTGGTACTGGTTTTTTTTGCGGTTTTCTCCGGCAGTCCTACTAGGATGCATAAGAACTTCTAGCGGGGGGGATGGCAAAGAGCCTGGGCCGTAAAGGGGTGATGTCCCACCTTGTTTCATGTTTCGTTATGCAGATGTTCAATCACAGAAAACATGTTCGCTCAAGCGGATGAAGCTTTCAGAAGGGGGTTTTCTCCAGTGGCAGGTGTACACGTTGTTGAAACGTTAACACACAATTTAACAGTTTGCCGGCCGAGTTTGTGTTTGCCATTACAAAGATCCCCGCCTCTAGCAACATGATTGGTCGAGACAAATACGATGCGGAAGAAAGTGAAATGCCCCATTCACCCAGATTGAAGCTGGAACGCTATCAGACCTTAGATATGAATCTAAAGACGGATTTGTGAGACTAGCACTGCAGTGACGCCGAGAGGCTGAGAAATGAGATGAGGGGTCGATGACGGACGGAAACCGAGGCACACAGAGAGACAACTGCGAAGACATGTGAACAATACAACCAACACCATAAAAACTACAGCGACCATCTACATTATCGAGAGCATCAATACGAACAACACCATTGCTTAAGGATCAACTGGTGATGCAAAAAAAAAGAAAACGCTATTGCATCCCCAAGCCATACAATGCCTCTGAACATTGCTCTTCCGCATGCATTAGCCGACATGGGAACAGAATAAAAAAAAAAGAGTATGCCTGAGTTTGAATTTTATCTGAGCATATCTTGAGGGGGTTGGAATGGATGCATTAACTTTAACTCCCACCCGCGCCGATGCAGACTCTCCTCCTCTCCCTCTTGGTGCTGAGTCATTTTAAAAAGGTGGAGCGATACGGAGGAGGAAGCTCCTGCTAATCCCAGACGGAGGGCTCATCCTGCTGGCCAGGGCCCAGGCTCCTGCTCTCCTCTCCTGGGTGACGGCTGCAGCAGCTGGGCCTGTCCTTACTCAACTGGTGCCTCTCTCCTCATCTAAACAGCTTCATTTATATCTCTACATCTCGCTCCTTCTGTTAAAACTTTCTTTTACTCTCTTCGCCTCCCCTTTCCCATCAATCTTTTTTTCCCTCTCTTTCTCTTACTCTGTCCGTTTCTCTCCATCCCTCTCTTTTGATCTTGTCTCCTTCACTCTGTCGTCGTCTCTCACTCCTTTTCCCTTGTGTTTCTCTCTTCTTCTTTCTGTCTTTCTCTTCCTTTCCATAGTTCTTGTCTCTCTCTCTCTCTCTCTCTCTCTCTCTCTCTCTCTCTCTCTCTCTCTCTCTCTCTCTCTCTGTCTCTCTCTCTCTCTCTCTCTCTCTCTCTCTCTCTCTCTCTCTCTCTCTCTCTCTCTTTCTCTAACTCTCTCCCTCTCTCTCTCTCTCTCTCTCCCCACCCACCACCGGAGCGAATGAATTTGGTTTAATGAGATCCCAGAATGCCGTCTGCCTTCTGTTTGCACGTTGGAGGCAGAAGCATCCGGCGCCAGCGTTAATTAACCATGCCCGCCCTCTTCCTGGTTAAGTCCCAGACTCCTCCTCAAATCAAAACCAAACACAACTTTTTTCCCGCCCCTGGCTCCAAACAGTGTTTTTTTTTTTTATCATCTCCTTCCCTCTTGTTCCGCCTTGTTGGGATTGGATTTAGTTTCCAATGAGGGTTTAATGAATCTGACAGCAAGGTAAATATTAGATTCCCCTCTCTGTGACAGACACCATAGACTTCAGGCTCGGCTGTGCACCTTTGGTTCGTTTGAGGAGAAAGCGCAGGGAGAGAGTAAAAAAAAAGAAAGATGCAAGGCACTTTTATTCTTGTAAAGAGTGTGCTCTTTCAAGTGTCTCTATGGTCTTTATAGTTCCTTGACAATTAATAATTGACTCAGAAACACTTACACGTTGGGCCTTCACAGAGATAAACAAGCAAACATAAACAACACACACATATCCCTTCCCCACCTCCCTCCCTCCTCTCCCCACAAACAAACACACACACACACACACACACACACACACACACACACACACACACACACACACACACACACACACACACACACACACACACACACACACACACACACACACACACACACACACACGCACACACACACGCACACACACACACACACACACACACACACACACACACACACACACACACACACACGCACACACACACACACACAGGGGATGAGAGTGTGTTAGCAAGCACTGACAAAATCCGCCTCAGCTGTCCTTTCTAATGGGGTCATTTATCCACACGAAGACCACTACCAACCACCCACCCCCAGCAAGAGGGAGCAGCCTCCTCACAGTACCACACCACTAGGCTTACAGCAACAAACCACAGAAGAAGTACCGCGAATGGTTCCAGCACTGAACAGAACACTCAAGCAAACCTTATGCAACAGACGTTACATTTAATGGGAATAAAGAAAGACTGGTATAAGATTGGAAGCAGTAGATAAACCTCATTTACAAGGCAGGGGGGAAATCAGTTTATTCTGCAAGGGTGATTCTAATATGGCTGGACCGTTTTTAGAACAAGTGGAATATTATACTGAGAACATTTTGTTCTGGTGTTATATGTTGCCTTAACATGTTTCAAATTTGTTTTTCCTGAATTACTTTTTTATGAATGGGAGAAGTTCAGGGCTGACTAAATATAGTAAAAAATGTTTTCTCCATTTTCCATTGTCCTCTTTGAAGAATTCTTCACTGAAACAGTTAATGTGTTTGAGACCGAATGTTAGCAACCTTTACCTAGACACCACAAATATAGAAACACATTGATGATGAGTTTTTCAATGGCCAAGCTAAGTCAAGGTTTAACAAACGTCAATAGATTGCTAATAACTTCTCTGCGGTAAGCGTCAACCCATTTCAGAGTTACACGACATCGATGCGAGACGTTTCATCGTTATCAATCCGTTATGGGGCAGAAATGCAAATCATGCCAACCGCAGCGGCATTTAAACAAGACAAATCTATTCTACATCATCCATTACATTCTCTTCGCCTCTATAACGCATCGTCTCAGCATCCCTCCCCTCCTGCCATCATTCATCTAACCGTTCAATACACGCCTTCCGATCCCTGCGAAGCACCAGCAGAAGGTCCCCAGAACACGATGACAACAACAGGGACTTAACAAGCAGAAACCAGGGATGAATCAAGAGCAAAAAAAAAGGGCACTGCAGCAACCTTGGCACACCGGAGGCCAATCCACTAGCCCGCCTCGGATACAACCGCCTGCTACGTCCTGCTCTCCTTTTTTGGATCTTTCATTGTGCCGGACTTACATACCGTCACACAGAGACACATTTTGAAACAACAGAAAAACGAAGTAACAGATGCAGACTGAGGTCACTGCAGTAAGGAGGTCAGGTTTTTAAGTGTGGCGTTGTCGACCTCTATTTGTTTATGTAGGAAAAGAATGAATAATAATCGACACCGGGTCAAATTATTAGTTGTGTTCGACCCTGATAACTCTTCAATGTGTTTTAGTACAAGAGATTGCAAGTTAGGAAGCAGATGCAAATCCAAAGTATTATAACACCATCTCACCATGTTTACACTTTACAGTATTCATCGTTCTTCCCTTTTCCTAGACGGAACATCACCTGATGTACTGATCTATAAATAAAAATCCAATATGACGCATTTGTCACCAAGTTGACATGTGGGCGGCTGAGAGTCGTCCATAGAGGGAGAGATAGCGAGGGGGCAGTGTCCAAAATGAACCTTTAGAATTGTGTCTGATTACCCTCCAGTGTGGAAAGCTCCATAGACACAGCATATACGTTGGCCTTCCGGTTGTACGTCAAAGTTGCTGCGATATCGGAGAGGTCATCGAGCTTTTGATCCAGAAGGAACCCAGCCTCCCTGTTCACTTGTATTTGTTCAAAGGCCAGTCTTGGGCTCTCCAATATTGCAAGCGATGTTGACGTACGAGCTAAAGGCAAATGCGTGGTCTATATTTATATTATATATAAATGTTTAGGGATTTTTCCACTCTTGCAGGAAAAAAGACACAATTCTAAACATAGACCATGACCACTTCCTGTCCCCCTCCCTGTGATCTAAGCCTCCCACACGTCCGCTTGGTGACAAATGCGTCATGGGAGATCTATATTTATAGGTTAGTAAATCAGGTGATATTCCATGGTTTATTCATAGTAAATCATATGATTTATCTTTTATATACAAGAAGATGGCTGTAATCACCCGTCTTTTACTTTAAAACAGGGTAGTCACTGGCCCCAGGTGAGAAGGCCAGGGAAGACGGTGACGGACAATGGAAAACAGGCCGCACAGACAAATGTTATTTTGATTTGAACGTTTTAAGTTTAGCTTTAATAAACTGTGCGCATTCGGCTGCTTGGATGGGAGGTGGGATTATAAAGTAGGATTTATTTAGATTTTTTAACCAGAGGAATATAAGCCAGACAGGACAAAGTCTGCTGGTTTTGATGAGGTCATTCGACATAGTGGAGCGAGACGCTATTCATTAGCATGAGAAAATGTCCACGTTGTTCAGGTGTGAGTGTGTGGAGAATGAGGAATATATTTCCCGAGGGGGATTTGCTCCTGAGAGATAAGTGGAAGGTATCACACCTTTTTCATATAATTTTTTCTTCCTCAGCTTTGCTCTTTAAGGTTTTTCTCTCTAATACATTTTGGCTACTTTCCAAAATGAAAAAGAAAGACAATGTTTCTCCTGATCATGGTATTACCCTTATTTTCATTTCTTCTCTTTGGAAACGTTTCAGGTTTTCCTCATTCTTATCAAAATTGTTATCCTCCGATCAAATTTACATTTATTTAGTTAAGAGTGTCCTAAGAAAACCATTTAAGTGGTTGTTCCCCCAGAACCTGAGTTTTCTGCCTCTGTCTCAAGGTGTGTGCGTGTGTGTTAGTGTGTATTTGTGTATGTGTGTGTCAGTGTGTGTGTGTTTGTGTGTATCTGTGTGTTTTTCTGTATGTGTTTGCGTGCGTTTGTGTATGTATGTGTTTGAATTTTTGTTTGTGTGTGTATCTGTGTATGTATGAGTGTTTGTGTGTGTTTATGTGCTTGTGTATGTATGTGGGTATTTGTGTGTGCATGCATATTTGTGTGTGTATCCGTGCGTGTTTGTGTGAGTCTTTGTGTTTGTGTGTTTGTGCAGTGTCTGTGTGTGTATGTGTGGCAGATGATGCTCTTCTTTTGTTGGCGGCTGCCTCTGTTCATGTCTCCAGTATCCGGGGAATAATCCAAGCCCAGAGATTGTTGGGCAAAGCGGACGGGTCACACACAAGCACACCAGAAAATCGCGATGATGGCACAAATCGATCCATCTCTCACTCGCTTTTGTCCCTTTTCGCTCTTTCCTTTCGGTTATTATTTCTCAACACATCGACTGTGGCACTGTGCTTCCCCCACCCGACCCCTCCATACACTTTGCATGGCCATTCTCTTTATGAAAGTGGAAGTCATCTAAGCATGGGCGGGGGGAGAGAAATGGTCTCAGCAGCGGATTGCTCGCTGGTAATCTGCCTGAAGGCGAGGGAGGGAAGGTTGGAGCTCCTGGAGTGGAAGCGGGGAATGTGTGTGTGTGTGTGTGTGTGTGTGTGTGTGTGTGTGTGTGTGTGTGTGTGTGTGCGTGCGTGCGTGCGTGCGTGCGTGCGTGCGTGCGTGCGTGCGTGCGTGTGTGCGTGTGTGTGTGTGTGTTTGTGTATGTGAGTCTATGCATATGTGTGTGTGTATATTTATGTATGCGTGTATATGTGTGTATATGTGTGGTTGTGAGGGTGTGTGTGTGTGTATATATGTGTGTGTGTGTGTATATGTGAGTCTATGTGTGTGCGCGTGTGTGTGTGTGTGCGCGTGTGTGTGTACGTGTATGTGTATATGTGAGGGTGGGTATGTGTTTACTGTATATGTGTGTTTGTGTATGTGTGTGTGTATGTGTATATATGTGAGTCTATATATATGTGTATATGTGAGTGTGTTTGTGTGCGTGTGTGTGTGTGTGCGTGTATATTGGTGTGTGTGTGTGTGTCTGTGCAGGGCGGGGTTAGATGGGGGGTTAGATCTACACATAGTGTGTGCCAGTGAGCGGGTCGGCTGGTACAGGAACGATGATTTAGCGTCTGGTGCGTTGCGGTGTGCTGTTTAAAATGGAAGAGCGCGGTTTAGTCCACGGCGCCAGTTGTCTCGGAACGGGCCAGGGTTCAACAACGGGGGGTTTGTAGGGCCAACGCGACGCAGCTCCGCATCACAGGGGTTCTCTCGCTGTCGCCCGTCCAGCCCCGCTTTAAAGGTTAAGTGATTTGCGGTTTTATAACCACGGTAATAAAATTGTTCTGGCCCGGCCCAATGGCTCATGACATCTCGCTATTGACATTCAGGGGGGATCCGACCCCAGTTGACACCATGAATATACAGGCTTCCATCAGCCCAGATGATGGCAATGAATATACAGGCTTCCATCCGACCATATGATAGCAATGAATAAACAGGCTGCTGGCAGACCAGATGACAGCTTGAATATACAGGCTGCAATCAGATAACATTATGAATAAACAGGCTGCCACCATGTTACAGCATGAATATACAGGCTGTCTCATGACCATTTTACAGTATGAATACACAGGCTGTCAGCAGATGACAGCATGAATATACAGACAGCCACCAGACCAGATGAGGCCATGAATATACAGTCTACCGCCATAGGAAAGCATGAATATACAGGCTACCACCAGACCCAATGACACAATGAAGGCAGCAGAAAGACTGCACCCAGGATTAGGTTACAAGCGTTTTCTCTTACACATCAATACTTTCCGGAAAAAAACGTCTTTGTATTTCGATTCTACAGCTCCGGAGCCCCGTGGCCAACATCTGTGACGTATTGCCCGTCAGAAGTGCAGGGAGTACGGGTTGAAGGGCGTGCAGATTGCACGGCGTGCATGGCAGAGAAAAGGCGTGTGAAATAGCAGCTAGGCTAACCCGCATGAAAAAAATCCCCAAGCCAGTGCGCTTTATGGTGCATTGTGGGTTCACATATTTAGGAATCCATCTGCGGTTTTACAACCCACTGTAAGGACAGAAGTATATAACCCCCCCTGTCAGGATTTGTCTGCCCATGCGGGGCCACTCGGTCGATATACGCGAAAGCAGACGTGAAACAATACATATTGTTCTGAAATGCCAAGCCATTACTCCGGGCCGCATGACTTCTGAGAATGTCTTCGTAACGTCTCAGCGGGTGGGTAGAGAAAGAAGGGGTGGGGGGGGGGGGGGGGGTCTCCGGAACACACGCCCATTACCACGGAACAAACCGAGGTCGTATGAATCAGGAGAACGATGTTCCCCGAGATGAAATTGAGCTTGAGCAGTTTAAAGTCCCCTCCTTGGTTCGAACCTCCTTGAACCTCCTCCCAGCCCAGCAGCCCCATCATCCCACCGCAACCCATCCTTCTGTGAGGCACACACAAACACTCACGCACACATATGAACACACTGTTCTTGGCACTGCAGCCAAAAGCACAGCAAGGGGCCGCATCACCTGAAGACCCTTGCAGCGGGAACATGGGCTGACAGCGGCACAGATGCACACCATGGGGAGGCAAACAGAGAGACACACACACACACACACACACACACACACACACACGATAAACACACACACGTTATGGATACACAAACGCACAATGACAAACAGACAAACGTTGTTGATACACAAACGCATAATGACAAACAGACACGTGTTAGGGACACACAAACGCACAATGATAAACAGACACAGGTTATGGACACACAAACACACAATGACAAACAGACACGTGTTAGGGACGCACAAACGCGCAATGACAAACAGACACACGTTATGGACACACAAACACACAATGACAAACAGACACACGTTATGGATACACAAACACACAATGACAAACAGACACACGTTATGGATACACAAACACACAATGACAAACAGACACACGTTATAGACACACAAACAGACACACGTTATGGATACACAAACGCACAATGACAAACAGACACATGTTATGGATACACAAACGCACAATGACAAAGCAAAGATTAGGGTAATACGGCGAGGGTAATACGGCGACCCCTCACCTTAAAGCTCCAGTAGTTGGGCTGTTGCTGTGGGATTTGAAGAACAGAAGAGAGGAGGAAGGGAAGAGGGAAGGGGGAGGAGGAGGAGGAGGAGGAGGAGGAGGAGGAGGAGGAGGAGGAGTAACAGAGGAAACGGGTTAGAGAATGGAAATTGATCTCTCTGAACAATGACCATTCAACGCAAGCAATGTAATAAAAAAACAAATGAAAAACTGCACTTGGTTCAGCAGCACCACTTATAGGAATGGCCTTCTGACAGTTGACAGACACCCACCTTAAGACAAGCTAATTTTGGTGGTAGAGGAGGTTTGGAGGTCTGAGTGTGTGTGTGTGTGTGTGTGTGTGTGTGTGTGTGTGTGTGTGTGTGTGTGTGTGTGTGTGTGTGTGTGTGTGTGTGTGTGTGTGTGTGTGTGTGTGTGTGTGTGTGTGCGTGTGCGTGTGTATGTGTGTGTGTGCTTGTGTGTGTGTGTGTGTGTGT